>NC_092501.1:72101230-72405743 GCF_047511675.1 Marmota flaviventris | reverse complement strand
GTTAAGGGAATTCTATGAAATAGGCCCACTATGCTGAGCAGTATGCTTTCTTTGCCAAAAAACAATCTGCCTGCAGCCCACCTGGCCTGAGGGGACAGGATAAGACACAGTCCTCAGCAAACTGAGGCAAGGCAAAGGTCCTGCAGTCAGTGAAGGTAATGAATGATGAGTGTCCAGAGAGGATGATGACTGGCTATTAAAGAGAGAACAATGAGTTGTTAATTTCGGAGATACTACTCCTCCTTTAATTGTCAGGATTGCTGACAATTAAACCCTATGTCCCTGCATTTGGTCACGTATATGGGGAAGAAAGAGAAGACAGTGATTAAAAAGAGGGGTTCTGGGGCTTATAAAAGACTAAGATGCACCCCTTCCTATGGATTTTCAGCTCCAAAGTTCCACTTCTTTTGGAGAAGTCAATCTCTACTACTTTCTTAAATAAAACTTGCTTTCTATGCTTGCCTCAGCTGCTTCATGGGTGTTTAGTCTTCAACACTGAAGAATGAGGACCAGGTCCTGATTGCCAATGGATCAGTATCAATACCGAGAGACATCCTTCACATAAGAAAAAAGAAGTTACCCAAATTATTACTTTTCAATTGAAACTGCTAAGAACACAAAGGGAACTATTAAGTTTTATTTCTTTCTGATTTTGTTTTTAAGTATCACATAATGAATGGGCTTAGTAAATCAAGTATGCTAAAAAGACACATCTAATACAAGATGGCTCTGATTTCTATGGAAGGGGGTTCTAAAAAGTAAGTCCAATCTCATTACCTTATTGGACCAAATTATCCATAGGCTTTAAAGAGCATTTGATGATTGAAGATTAATGTTCAGTTGTCATTAACTAATATGGCAATGGTAGAAAAGAAACATCTTCCTTTTTAGAAGGAAATAGAGTCAGCAATCAAATGCTTGGTCTGTTTTCACCAAGCAAGTCAGCAGCACTAGATTTCAATTATCTTTAGTCCTCTGCTCTGTCAATTAGAAAAGGTTGCATGCAAGGACATACTGGGATTCACATTTATAAAGTCTTACTACCTAGGGAGTCTTAAAGATAAGTGCTGCTGAGAAGAAATTAGCAAATGGCCTTTGAGAGATTAAAATTTTTTAATGAATAGAAAAAAATACTCCTATCTAAGGCCAAGTAGTTTTATCTTGAAAATCATTTTCTAAAAGAGCAACCAAGTCAATTTCAGTGTACTTGAAAGAGAAATTTACTTTGATGCTCTCTATAGTCACAAGTCACACTGAAGCATTAATTTGGTACTGTTGGCCTTAGAAACTGTTCTATACCCCTTCCTATGCTGATTATAAGTACTGGAATTTAAAAGCAAACAGCTCTTGCAACGTTTAAAGCAACACATGAATTCAGGGCCAAATGCTGTACTTTTCTTGTTTCCTATCCTTTGCCTTGCAATAAAACTGAAAATAATTTTTATTGCCAAAAGAATAGGGCTGTCCTCTGACTTCTCAACCTACAAGTGGTCAGCAAGTTCCAATTCTGGTTTGAGGGCTATTTCATAATGCCATTCTCAGTGTTCATTCCATTTAATTGGCATATAGTTCCCATTTTGGAACAGGATATTGCTCTCTTGAATTCTTTCCACAGGAGAAAAAACAATTTTCTAGGCTCATTTCCCTGAGAATTGCTTAGATCAAACCAAGTTGTTTTAAGTAAATTGTTGATAAGATTGTGGGAATACTAAGATCTTTATTCCAAAATGCCTGGCAGAGAAATTCTAATAACACAGGGCTAGATATCAAAGTCTGTGTTCAAAAGAGCAACCCCTTGCGTACTGGATTATGCATTTCAAATCTCATGTTGTTGGATGCTAGGTGACCCTAGGGCATTTCAAAAGACCCAAACAATGCAGCCCTTGGTTCTGATTTGCATAGCCTCATGAGCTTTGAAAGGCATTTGATATGTGAATTTTCAAAGGCGTGAGCAACATCCCGTGTCAAAGTGCACAGAACAACCTCCCTGTGACAAGCAGAGTGAGCAGCTAAAGGGCTGTCTCTGTTAATGAAATGTAATGAGAGAACATCTTTTCCTACTGTCACATTGTGTCAAATAACAAGGTTCACCACCAAAAGTGATCCTGAAAATATCAAACAGATGAAAATGTTCTTTTGCAAATGAACTTGGAAACAGAAGGGGGCGGGCTTTCAATCAATGAGGACTAATTACAAAAAACAGGATTTATTCTTTCAAAAAACCAAGAGAGTGGTCCACACAGAGACAATATTCTTGAAACTCCTTACAAAGGGCAAGTGCAGAGGTGACCGTGATACTTCATTGTTTGTGACAATAAATCAGAGGCAGGCCTGATGCCTCTGATGTTTTTGTGCATCAGTGTTTTCTCTGATGATGAGGGCCCTGTTTTGCACAGTAGCTGTATTTATGACTCTCTCTATTAGTTTCATCTTTCTCGTTTACTTTTAAATTTTTCTTCTTGTATTATGAGATTCTATTATGAATGTCATTTTTCAGGACAAGGCAGAGACAAAGTGAATGCATTAGGAGTGTTGTGTGGAGAATGGGGTGGGGCAACGTGGTGATCATAAGAAGGTTATGTTTTTGGCACTTTGAACCTAGTTGATCAGTGTCCCTTTTTCCTCTTTATGCTCAAAGAGAGGCTTATGTTATCCCTGGGGGGGGGAGAGGGAGGTTTATGTACAAATTTATGCTACAATATTAGGAAAATATTTTTATTCTTTCTATAAGAATTTATTATTTTTAAAGATGTTTTAGAGTGGCTAATATTTAAGCCTCAAAATAATGTCACCCAATGTTAGAAAAAAAGAGTAAGGACCTTCTTATTCAAGAAATCACATCAGAAAGTAGTGTAAATCCTATCCAGGGAGATGGTCTGGATCTCCTTTCAGGTCTGTTTTCACCCTCTAAGCCTGGTCACTGTTCCATTTTCCTGTACCTTATTGGCTGCCATCATCTCTCCCTGATTTGCAGACAAAAAAAAATCTCTGCATCATCTTTGACCTCTCTCCCTTTCAGCCCTAAATATCTTTCGCATGCTTTTCTCTATTCATACCATCCTCATTCTAATCCTGTCTCCCATTAGCTTTATCTGGAAACATTCTGACTATTCTCCTTTCTTTTACTTTATACTTTACCAATCTCAGAAAAAAAAAAAGAGAGCTCAATTATAACTTAAACAGCTCATCGGCTAGCTTAGAAGTCTGAAGTGATTTTCCCAATTTCCTAACATGACCTACAAAATCTTGCAAGATTTGGCCTCTGTCATTCTTTCCTTTTTCATCTTCTCCATCTCCCTTCATCCCCCTCTAACTCCTATGTTCTAGGTCCCAGAAATTGGTACTTTAGTTCTTTGAATATGTAATACTGCCTCCTACCTTGAATTGTTTTTTATTTAACCAGTTTTTCCTCTGTCTGTAATGTTCTCATGCCTCTTGCCTAGCCTACACCACTAATTCTTTTTTTTTTTTTTAATACCAGGATTGAACTCAGTAGCACTTGACCACTGAGTCATGTCCCCAATCCTAATTTGTATTGTATTTGTAGACAGGGTTTCACTGAGTTGCTTAGCTCTTCTCTGTTGGTGAGGCTGGCTTTGACCTTGTGATCCTCCTGCCTCCACCTCTCAAGCTACTGGGATGACACACATGCGCCACTGCACCTGGCTTATACACTAATTATTGCTTAGCCAGCACCAACTAATTCCATAGAATTCAGGTAAAATATAATTAAAATGTCACTTCCTCAGGGAAGCCTTCTCAGAATGATTAACCTGTGTCCCTCCCACTGAAACACAAACTTCATGCAAGCAAGAAATGTTGTCTTATTCACCATTTTATATAAAACATTTGTAGGCATAGAAAATATTTTCTTGAATAAATGAATGTAAACAAAGAACATGGATGATGTTGGCGGATGTGAGGCTGTGGGTCATCACATGGAGTATTTAAATTTATATGTGTTTCAAGTGATCGTGCTTGCTAAAAAGCATGATCATGTCCCTTTAGAAGCTTTACATGAATTTTTACATGAGAATAGATTCTCCTGGAGAACAATATCAGGTCACATCAACTTAGATCATAATTAATGGCATGTGCAGATCTATATTTACATAGCCATCAGAACTTATCAATGGAAGTGTTTAGATGTGAATCCCTCTAGGCTTCTAGATAAGACAACAGAATATAACATAGTACAGCTAAATCTACCAGTTCAATTTGGGATAGCTATTTTTTATGAATGCCATCATGGTACAAAGTAATTTTGAAAGCATTGCTAGTTGGGATATACTAGTGGTGTTGATTGGTGCTTTTTTTTCATAGAAATGAGTTAAAACTTATCTTCAAAAGCAGAATAAATTGATAATCAATAAGGCTTCAATTAAATCAGTTCAGAATAACAGATTTCTATTCATAGTACTATCAGGCCATCATTAACATAATGTTTCTAAAGACTACATAAGAGTATAATAAATGTTTGTAATATGATGATGATGCTAAATAGAAAAAATTTTATAAAATTATAAATGTACTAAGTACAATTATAAAACAGAGAGATAAGAACAGTTATTTCATTGACTTTCATTTCTTTATCTTGCCAAATTATTTTTTATTAATAGTTAAACAACAAATATTTTAACAAAAATAAACATCATTATACGTAAAAACATTGTTTATATTTTTCACCCTCTGTATGACCTTAATTGGGAATATAGTTGTTGCATATGTAAATAACCTTTATATTGAAGATTTTTATGATCAAGTATTACAATTAACAAACTAAGTTAAAATATATAGTAGGAATTTTTAATTGAAAAAAGTTGCCTTGCCTATCATTGCTGAGTATAGTATTCAACAATGAAGACCTCAATAACAGTCTAATTTAAAAAAATATTTATTTTCAGACATAGACTGCATTCATATAATCAGAAATACTTAATGAAATAAAACATTTATTTTTTCTCTTGATATTTCTGAACGGTCATGATTTTTACAAGACAAGCCTTAAAAGTGGAGATAGGACTCTATATTCAAAGTATTATATGACAGTGATTGTCATAATATATTTTTATAACTACAGAATGAAAAAATTGACCTATATATCAATCTTCCCTCTGATATATATATCAATTATAAGATGATTCTTACTATTAGAAAATTGGTTTTATATTTGGTAGGCACATTACAAATCACAATGCTTTACTCATCATAAGTAAATTTCTAAATGTTTATTAAATGAATGAATACATAACCTCAGAGGAAAGTACTGTGTACATACTGTCACACACACTGCTTTCTGATCCAAATAAAGATTAAGGATCCTTTACTTCGATCTGAGATTGTCTCTCCTAATGATTTTGAGATTATAAGTCATTATTTTAAAAAGGGAAACCCTCAGTGGATAATTAGCAGTAATCAAGAGAAGTTTAAACATGCATGAAGGTGAAGTTGCAGCTGAGAATTATTGTAGGAAATAAATCTCCTGAGACAGGGTGAGGGCACATATCCTGCAGTAGAGATGTTTTGAAAACCATTTCACTGGTGGATTTCTCTCAAGCCATTTCTCTTGGACCAGTTTCCTAAGGCAAATGCTTGGTATGTTTTTTTTTTTTTTTTTCTAAAAAGAATGGTCTGTATACTTTGAGGAATCATTCTGCCATTGAGCCTGTTAGGCTAACAGCTAATGAGTTTCTCACATTTGAGTTTTTAAATGTCTCAGTGGAATCAGTCATTACAGTTGTTCCTACTTCTTTCTCTTCTTACCCAAATAGGCACAGTCCATGAAGCAATACCAATAATAATTTCACATAGGTAAGTAATTCAATCACTTTAGTTGGATTTTAAGAAACATAATCTTCCACAGTTTTGCAAAACCAAGAGGACCACCTTACAAAAGATTCTGTTTATACAGTGAAGCCAAATCATCACCTGTTTCAAATGGTCCAGATTTTGTTGATCTATACAGAAATTTAGAGGTATTAACAGAATTATCCAGGGAGTTTAAGCCAATTAGAGTCTGTTCCTAGTCTCTGCACTGTAAGCAAATCTTCTAAGTTCCTTAAATACAAAATGAAGGCACAAAGTGCTTAAGGGGAAGAAATTCAATAGAGACAACAATGATAATACCAATAGATGTTTAAACTTGTTAATGAGACTAAAAAGCTTTCCTTGGTAATGAGTCAGAGTTTGCCCCTTGTGAGTGATAGGACACCTAATTAAAAAATGACTTCTGACCAGGAGTGGTAGTGCATGCCTGTAATCCTAGCTAATTGGGAGGCTGAGGAAGAGGATCAAGTTCAAGACCAATCTGGGCAATTTAATGAGACTCTGTCCCAAAATACAATTTTTAAAAAGACTGGGGAGGTAGCTCAGTGGTAAAACTTTGTCTTATATGTTTGAGGCCCTAAATTCAATCCCTCAGTACTGCAACAAAAAGAAAAAGGAGATGACTTCCACCTAGAATATGATTTGTTAGAAATCTATAAAAAGCTAACAGTAAAAGAGGCCTACAACTCCTCCAAGATTTGTTTATGTATCTATTTTTAGGAGTAAAAATAAAAATCTCTAAAATTTGGATCAAAGGTTTTAGTCATTTTTAATCAAGCCATTTTCAGTTTCTAAATAATAATAAATTATTTAATTATAAATAAATTAAGGAAAATGGGCTCATTCATTTAGGTTTAGTATTTATTAATCAGAAAAATTAAAACAAATCTGTCCTAGAAATTTGGTAAAACAGTTTCCTGTGTGTTTTTACAAACACACACATGCATTAAATACACACGTGCACACACATACAAACATATGTATACACATATACAAAGAGGTGATGGATACATTGATCAACTTGATTTTGGTAATCATTTCATAATGTACACATAAAACATATCACATTATATAACCTAAGACTATATAATTTTTAGTTTTTAGTTGTACTTCAATAAAACTGGAGAAAATTATATATATGATACCTCAAATATGATCTGTCAAATCTATGAGTCAAATAAAACACCCAGAGAAGCACCTGGAGGTAAGTAGTCATTTTACTTTCTTTTGTTGTTCCTTAACCATAAATAAATTCTCTTTTAACCAAATGTTATTGTTTTTATTTTAAAAAAAGACATTTATTGAATTTTTCCAGGCTAGGTGTAATTTAATGATATGCTAACCCAGCAAGAGAATTTTGCTTATGAAAGATTAAAAACTTTACTTGCTTAGGTAAAATAAATTTAGATAATATATGTGGAATAATTAATATCTTTAAATATGACCATATATGAAATGCATTAAAGTATATTTCCAATGATTAATTCAACCACTTTTATGGCTCATTATAATTTAAAAAGTCTGAAAATACTGTCACCAATTAAATCTCAAAAATTAGCATTTTACAGATGTGGTAACTAAGGTAGAAAGACAGGTCTGACAAAGATCACTTGCTTGGGAAGAATGGAGTCCGGAGCAGAAACCAAGGATTCTGGCCTTTCACTCATGTGTTTTATGTTGACTGATTCTCTTTTGTTACCTGAACTGTAGTTACACCTTCCTTCCAATTGTTTGAGTCTGGATTTCAGTATATTAGTTTTCCTACTACCTTTAGTGTGTGCAGGTGAATTCATGAATGGACAGAATCTTGACATGTACACACTGTTATCTTTATAAGGTCAATAGACACTGAGAAGGAGATGACTAATTCACAGTTGCTTTTCCATTACTTATCAATTGTAAGCCTGTGATGGCCTCAACTTTTTGCAATAAATATGGGCTATACAAAAACTGTCACTAGATAATATATTTGAAGTTCAACAGGGAAATAGAAATAGTCCAAAGTATCGAGAATATATTAGTGTAAAATACTTCTGACTTTTTCTAGCAATTCTAAGACTAGTAACTCAAGTAGATTTCAATGGATATTTAAGATTAATACCAGTTATTGTATATATAAACACACATATACATATTTTCTAAGGAAAAATAAAAACAAGCTGAAATAAATGATGACATAAATATGAAGTTTTTTTAACATAGAAAAATAAATAATTTTTTTAGGAATAAAGTTCAACAATAACAAAATACATTTTTATATATTATGAGATTGAAAAGATACTTTTCATGGTCCCTCTGTCATCTCAGCGGTATCTGTTCTAGTACTAGAAGCGAAAGTGTACACTGAACATGAATATGCATTTAAATGTACTAAAGGATCATTAATTGTCAGAAGAATTGATATTAAGTATCCATAGTATATGTAATCTCAAAGACTCTGTGGGATGTGGTATTAAAACTGGCCTATGTGATTTCCTGGGCAGGTTCTCATAGGGGCACTGTGAGCATTTGACCTCAGGATGTAAGTCTCTGTCCCTCCAAAACTCAGAGAAAACAAAACAAAACAAAACAAAACAAAACTATATAGAGAAGAAATTATAAATATATCCATATAACTTTTGAAATATAATTTTATGGGGTCAACATGTAGTATAGTCCCTATCATTTTTGTTCTAGGCCAAATGTTTTATCTTCATGAATTCTCAAAGCAAGAAAAAAAAAATACTTTGATTTTTAGGTTCCTATAAAACCAACTAATCATATTCTGCCCATGAACTATCTATTTAACACTCACTGTTTTGAAATTAAAGTGTCCTTTTTAAGTGTCCTGAATGATAATGAAATAAGAATTTTCACTGGAAGAAACTGGGTAGGATTATGATATTGTTTTTTGTTTGTTTGTTTGTTTAATTAGCCCAAAACTTCTGCAGAAAAAAATGCAATCTCAAATTACTTCAAATGTTTGTCAAACATTAAAGTTTTGGATTAAAGAAAACTATCCTTGTAGAAGAATTGTATTTTTAAACAAAATGATAATTGATAGGTTATTTATCATCTCATATCAATTCCAAATTAGTAACATCAAAGTTCAATGTGAAGTGATAATAATTGCAGCCTTGTAAATACCTCTAGCTTTATTACATTTTATGCAGTTGAATGCAACCACCATTTGTTCAGAAAATATTGTCTATAGAACAAATTACATATTTATATTCAATCATTTATACTTTATTTTAAACTAACCTTGTACCTTGTTTAGATGATCTTCATCACAAAATTAAGGTTTTATGTTTAAAGAGAGATATACTAAATAAGCATATTGTATAATAATTATCTTGAATAGTTTGCTTCATTTTATTCTCAAGTAATTAGATTCTTACTATCAGAGTTTTGGACTTTGTTGAGTCCATCAAAATATTCGATCTTATTTCTATTCAAAATCAATATTTATCAAGATAAAGGCAAAAGAAAATAGTATCACTTACTTTGCTTTTGCTTCTGCATCCTCATATGCTTTATTAGAAACATCGTCCAGCCCTCCAATCAAATGCTTGAAAGAGCTGTAAGAGGAAAAACACAGTAATTAGGACAAATACAAAGTAGTAAGGATAGAAACCTAGTCAATCGTAAGGTGAAACAATTAAGGGCATCTAAAGAAAAATAAATTCAAACACTTAACCTAATGCATCATTAATAAACATACCAGAGAGCAGATTTTTTCCCCTGACTCTGATATAAACTTTATGAGATCAGAGACCTTTCCTACTTGATTCACCTCCATAGTCCCCAATACTTAACTGTATCTGGCTATATGTCTGGTAAAGACAGATATTCAAATAACTGAGTAGATTAAAATATATGATACATTAATTTATATGCATCACAAAGTTAATGAGTCTTTTCATTATAATACTAAAACAACAACAAGATCTACCAACCACGGAGTGCTTACTATATGTCAGGTATTATAATTATCATTCACATTTATTAATTCAATTCTCAAGCTATAAAAGACAAGCATCATTATCTATACTTAAAATTAGTAAGCTAATCTTCAAAGGCAAAAAAATGTGTAGCTGATGGGAAAACAAACAGCAGGAAAGAATTATAGAAAAATCAACTCCTTTGAAAGCATGAAAAAAAAATCACTCTCGTGTAAAGCAGGTGGTTTAATTTACTCAGTCTATCAATATCCTACTATGTACCTAGAAATGTATTCAGACTTACTTTCTACAGAGAAGTCTCATCTATTATATATTTATAATATAACACTATAAAATAATGCAATGTAAACATACACACATATTATAATTGTCCTCAAAAAGCAAACAACAAGATACAGTAACTCTTAGGCAAACAAGATTTTGGTAATGACTAGAACTTTCCTTTTGTGGATGAAGAAACAAAAAATAGAGACTATACACAGAAATCTGGGACTTCACATGACAGAGCCCCACATACCAGGCACTGCCCAGTGTGCTTCATATGTAGTAACTAATAGTGTACAAGGACCCACTGAGTTAGGATTATTTATCTCTATTTTACTTTCATTTATCCCCATATTGTAAAGGAGGATATTAAAGTACAACAGGTTGAGAAACTAGCCCAGAGTTACACAGCAAGAAAATGGGAAGATTAAATGGCAGAAGGTGATCATTCGCCTTCCTACTATTCAAACTTACATTGCACTATCCAAATCACTATGGTTGGAAGCTAATTGTGAAATTTCTAATAATATCTGGGCTCTGGGTGGAGAGTTTTGAAGTGGTTTAAGAATCACATTTTGATTTTAAATCTCTACTTTTTTTTTTTTTTTTTTTTTAAATTTTTTATTGTTGGCTGTTCAAAACATTACATAGTTCTTGATATATCATATTTCACAATTTGATTCAAGTGGGTTATGAGCTCCCATTTTTACCCCATATACAGATTGCAGAATCACGTCAGTTACACATCCATTGATTTACATATTGCCATACTAGTGTCTGTTGTATTCTGCTGTCTTTCCTATCCTCTACTATCCCCCCTCCCCTCCCCTCCCCTCCCCTCCCCTCTTCTCTCTCTGCCCCCTTTACTGACATTCGTTAGTCCCCCTTGTATTATTTTTCCCCTTCCCCTCACTTCCTCTTGTATGTACTTTTGTATACCTCTGAGGGTCTCCTTCCATTTCCATGCATTTTCCCTTCTCTCTCCCTTTCCCTCCCACCTCTCATCCCTGTTTAATGTTAATCTTCTTCTCATGCTCTTCGACCCTACTCTGTTCTTAGCTACTCTCCTTATATCAAAGAAGACATTAGACATTTGTTTTTTAGGGATTGGCTAGCTTCACTTAGCATAATCTGCTCTAATGCCATCCATTTCCCTGTAAATTCTATGATTTTGTCATTTTTTAATGCAGAGTAATACTCCATTGTGTATAAATGCCACATTTTTTTTATCCATTCATCCATTGAAGGGCATCTAGGTTGGTTCCACAGTCTAGCTATTGTGAATTGTGCTGCTATGAACATCGATGTAGCAGTGTCCCTGTAGCATGCTCTTTTTAGGTCTTTAGGGAATAGACCGAGAAGGGGAATAGCTGGGTCAAATGGTGGCTCCATTCCCAGCTTTCCAAGAAATCTCCATACTGCTTTCCAAATTGGCTGCACCAATTTGCAGTCCCACCAGCAATGTACAAGTGTACCCTTTTCCCCACATCCTCGCCAGCACTTGTTGTTGTTTGACTTCATAATGGCTGCCAATCTAACTGGAGTGAGATGGTATCTTAGGGTGGTTTTGATTTGCATTTCTCTGACTGCTAGAGATGGTGAGCATTTTTTCATGTACTTGTTGATTGACTGTATGTCCTCCTCTGAGAAGTGTCTGTTCAGGTCCTTGGCCCATTTGTTGATTGGGTTGTTTGTTCTCTTATTGTCTAATTTTTTGAGCTCTTTGTATACTCTGGATATTAGGGCTCTATCTGAGGTGTGAGGAGTAAAGATTTGTTCCCAGGATGTAGGCTCTCTATTTACCTCTCTTATTGTATCTTTTGCTGAGAAAAAACTTTTTAGTTTGAGTAAGTCCCATTTGTTGATTCTAGTTATTAACTTTTGTGCTATGGGTGTCCTATTGAGGAATTTGGAGCCCGACCCCACCGACTGTAGATCGTAGCCAACTTTCTCTTCTATCAGACGGCGCGTCTCTGATTTGATATCAAGCTCCTTGATCCATTTTGAATTAACTTTTGTGCATGGCGAGAGAAAGGGATTCAGTTTCATTTTGTTGCATATGGATTTCCAGTTTTCCCAGCACCATTTGTTGAAGATGCTATCCTTCCTCCATTGCATGCTTTTAGCCCCTTTATCAAATATAAGATAGTTGTAGTTTTGTGGATTGGTTTCTGTGTCCTCTATTCTGTACCATTGGTCCACCCGCCTGTTTTGGTACCAGTACCATGCTGTTTTTGTTACTATTGCTCTGTAATATAGTTTGAAGTCTGGTATCGCTATACCGCCTGATTCACACTTCCTGCTTAGCATTGTTTTTGCTATTCTGGGTCTTTTATTTTTCCATATGAATTTCATGATTGCTTTCTCTATTTCTACAAGAAATGCCGTTGGGATTTTGATTGGCATTGCATTAAACCTATAGAGAACTTTTGGTAATATCGCCATTTTGATGATGTTAGTTCTGCCTATCCATGAACAGGGTATATTTTTCCATCTTCTAAGATCTTCTTCTATTTCTCTCTTTAGGGTTCTGTAGTTTTCATTGTATAAGTCTTTCACCTCTTTTGTTAGGTTGATTCCCAAGTATTTTATTTTTTTTGAAGATATTGTGAATGGAGTGGTTGTCCTCATTTCCATTTCAGAGGATTTGTCGCTGATATACAGGAATGCCTTTGATTTATGCGTGTTGATTTTATATCCTGCCACTTTGCTGAATTCATTTATTAGCTCTAATAGTTTCTTTGTAGACCCTTTTGGGTCTGCTAGGTATAGAATCATGTCATCTGCAAATAGTAGGATTCATCCCTGGGATGCAAGGCTGGTTCAATATAAGGAAATCAATAAATGTTATTCACCACATCAATAGACTTAAAAATAAGAACCATATGATCATCTCGATAGATGCGGAAAAAGCATTCGACAAAGTACAGCATCCCTTTATGTTCAAAACTCTAGAAAAACTAGGGATAACAGGAACATACCTCAATATTGTAAAAGCAATCTATGCTAAGCCTCAGGCTAGCATCATTCTGAATGGAGAAAAATTGAAGGCATTCCCTCTAAAATCTGGAACAAGACAGGGATGCCCTCTCTCACCACTTCTGTTCAACATAGTTCTCGAAACACTGGCCGGAGCAATTAGACAGACGAAAGAAATTAAAGGCATCTACTTTTTTTTTTCATTGCTGGGGATCAAACCCAGGGCCTCTTGGTTGTTAGGCGAGTGCTCTACAACTGAGCTGCATCCTAGCCCTTGTATAATCTAAAATATGTAAATGACTTTGTGTGTTGTAATCATTAAACATTAAGTTATGCATTGTCAGGTCCTGAAATATCTTAGAAGATTTATTGACTTAAATTTAAAAGTTACTTAATTACTTTCATATATAAGTTGGTTGGAAAAACTGTAAAGTAGAACATGACACTGTGCCTGGGAGCTGGCTTCAAGGGGATGGAATAGCTATTATCTCAGACCCTTGGGTAATGATCTCATCTGGGAGGCAGAGTAATTAGAAAGTTATACTAAATGCAATATCTCTATACAAGAGAAAATTATAGACAAAGGCCTATGGAATCAAGAATCTTATTCAAAAATATGAAGTCTTCTGTAATCAACTGCATTAATTCATACTGAGTGAATGTTGAATGGTTAAAGGCAGTAGTTCTTACAAAATTTTTTAAAATGATATCAATAATAAAATGATTAATAAAATCCTCATGGTTGAGGAAAATTTTTAAATATGACTTGTGCCATTATTCTTTTTTTATATGATAAATTTTCTCAAGTTACCATAGAATGCTTTGTTCTTTGCTAAAACTTGGAAAAAGGCTGATTTTCAAGAAACCCTTTAGGGTTAGATGAGTTTATAATGTAAAGTTTAAAATTAATTTTGCCATGCAAATAGATAATATTTGGCTAATTTTCTGTTTTCATTGATAAAAAACAATTTAATCCTAGAGTTAAATTACTTGTCCAAGACGACTATAATTTATCAGGATTCTAATCAGTATTCCATATTACCCATTCCCGTTCTTTATAATACCAAATCTAAAACATTGTAAGAACATTCTGACAAAGGAGTCAAAGAAAAATTTGAAAGAAAACCAAAGAATAATGACCATTAAAACTTGGCTTGTCCATTATGTACATTAAGAGAGCATGATCTTGGATAATTAAGCTCATAGTAATTCTGAGAACTCATTTTTTAAAAAAAATTTGTCTTCCTCCTTGTCTTTATTTGAGATGAAGATGTTTTAATCAGGATATTACATTACCAAAGAATTAATGAGTAATCTGATAAAAATATCTTCATTCTTGTTAAATGTATTAACATAAGAAATTCTGTTCTGTTCATTACACTAGATTAAAACTCCTCAGATTGCTTTTTAAAAATCTAGTTTGAAATCCTATCAGCAAAGTTAAAAGGAGAAAAGCATTTATATGGCAGTTCTGTAGTGAGCTGTAAAAGTAGAAAGCATCTAATTATACTAATGATTTGTAAAATAGTTTATCCATTTTTTAAAATTAGTAATATTCAATGACAAATATCACATTTAAAAAGAATGAAAAAATGAGTATCTGAAGTGTGATTTTTTTGTTTTCTTAAATGTCCTTAATTTAAACCATTAATTTTTACATAGTTATCTTAATCCAAAATTTATTATTTTTACTACTAGACAAAAAAATATGTGTCCAAAAAAGCCTTGTGTCATTTGTGAAATAAATTCCCTCTAACTTTCATTCAAAATATAATAGATATTTTTTGTGCTATGGGAAATATAAAAAAACTGAAAGAAGAAATTAAAAGATTACACATAGTTATCTAATTACAAATAACAAGGGGGAACTTTTTTTTCTTTTATTTTTTGACTTCTTTCTATGCATAGATTAGCTGTAATTAGAAAGTAGTTATGACTCAATCTCCTAATTCTTAACTTAATATTATAGCATAAGTATTTAGTTTTTAAAACTCCTTAAGTAATATTTGAGCAGATGACTAATAGGCCACTGTATGTACATGTATCAGAATACCCACTGATGCATGTATACCCACTTATACATCTACTAACACATACACTCACATACACACATGTATTCAGATGAAGGAGGGGGTATGGTATGGTAACTATACATACAACCACAAATATTTGTATTCTAGATTATAGATAATACATATGGAATTTCTTTTGAAAACAAATGTAACCTGGACTATAATTCTGGCTTTTGATATTAGAACTGTGTCTTTTGTAAATGATTTTTATTTAGGAGACCATTCCAACCAAAATAATATAATATTTTTTGAAATATTAAAATATGATTCCTGGATAATATTCTAAATCTATCCAAACAATAAATCAAACATTATACAGTGTAGAATTTTCAAGCAACATTACTAAATTCCAAATGAAAGCCATTGTCTATACTGGTCAATGAGTAATTTAAGACATCTTGATAAGCATAATTGATGATGTTACAGAATTTATCCTTCTTGCCACAGATATGAAGAAATTACCATTGCATTTTTCCCTTTTACAGATGTTCTGTAGAAACACCTGCCATCTGTATGGACTCTCATTGTACAGATATTTATAAAAGAATTGCTCTAGTTATCAGATTCCTTTCTAATTATTTACTTAGGTCCTGTGATTTTTTTTTTTTTTTTTTTGGTACTGGGGATTGAATCCAGGTGTGCTTAACCACTGAGCAACATACCCATCTCTTTTTATTATTTATTTTGAGTCAGGGTCTCTCTAAGTTGCTTAGGGCCTCACTAAGTTACTAAGGCTGGCCTTGAACTTATGATCTTCGTTCCTTAGGTTCCTGAGTTGTTGGGATTACAGGTTTGTATCATCATGCCAGACTTCATTATGACATTTTTTGACTAATAAATGGAGAAGACTTTTGTTGTCATTGCTGTATTCTGAAAGAGATTATAAGATGTTTTGACAACCTTATGAACTGAATGAGTGGACCACAAAATGTTATTTACCCATTATAACAGATCTAGGTTACTACAAGTAAATCATCCATCATTTTCAGTTTTTAAATTCACAGACATTATACAATTTATATTTTAAGCCTTATGAAATAAAATAGTCAAATTCATTAATACTCTGGACTTAATTTCATAAAAAAGTTAAGGAGACATGATGAAGTGAAATATTTTAATTTAGGGAATCTCAAAGTTTGTATCTCAATGAAAGCAAACTTTCATTATGTACCTACTATTGCTTGTGGGGACTGTCTCCTGTTTATTTTCTTAAGGTGGGAAATCTAGTTTCAACAAGTCTCAACAGAATTATTTAAGGCAATGGATAAAATATTATCAGACGTCCCTTTTATGTTTAATGTCAGTAGTTTAAATAAACTTGCAAGGTGGGGAGGGAAAGGAAAGAATGAAGGGAAGAAAGAGGGAGAAAAGGATAAAGGAAAGAAAGTAGGATGAATAAAAGAAGGAAGAAAAGAAGGAAGAAAGGAAGGAAGAGAGAGGTGGAGGGAGAAGAAATGAGGACACTTTCACATCAAGAATGATGACTTTTATAGAAATATTCCTTCAGGAATATCAGTTAAAAGGCTTCTTTTCATTCTAGGAAATCTGTTTTAGAACATTATAGTGGCAGTAGCTCAGTGGGTAATAATTTCAGTTATTAAGATGTTTTCATTATTAAGCCAAAACATCCATCTGAAGGGAGCTGATTACTCAGTGGTATGTCTAAAACGTGTATAATTTTGTTCTTCAGCAGTTATGATATGATAAGACTTCATCTTGAGAGAAATGGGCTTTTAAATTACTAGAAAGGCAGTGTAAATAAAATGAGAGCATTTATATTTTACTTTTCGCTTACAAAGCACTTTTTATATTCTTAAGCCACATATGCATTCATATATCTATATTCATAGTTGATTTAATATTTATGCTTATCTATCCTCTATTCTAATACAATGATTAGAATCTTGTATAAAAATTTTAAAACTAGAATCTCTTAAAATTCAAACTAGAGTGATAGAAAATCTTCTAACTCATATAAAGCAGGTTTGTTTCTTGATTACACCCTTAAAGTAAGATGATAATCTATTCTTAAGAGTGAAATGCTATAAGACAAAAAGAATCAAAGGAAATATCGTAAACCAGAAACTACTTCAAATATTTCACTAGTGCTGAGCAAAATGTTTGTCAAGTATTATTGGAAGCCTGGGCAAAGCCCTCTTGATTTGACAGGCTATAGCTTTAAGATTGTTAATCTGAATCTTGGCTAACTGCTTTTTCACTAAAAGATGTTTATTAAAAGAAAATAGAAAGTTAGAGCTCTAAGATGGCTCAGGATTCTTGTGACTTAGCTAAGTTTAAAAGGCATCCTTCATTGCTTTGACATGTTTATGGAAAAAAAATCTGTTGATTCACATTGTAGCTTCCGGTGAGTGCTTTTATAGTCATTATTTTTTGTTTATTTTATTTATAACTAAGACAATCATAATTCTTATTGTTTATGCTATCAAGTATCATATGAATATATTTCTTTGATGGGAGAATGAGTTCCAGATAAAATTAAACCAACAAACATTCATAACCTTCCAGTTATCCTTTTTTCTATCTTATGCAGTGCCTACTTTCTACAGACTTAAGCTACTGTGGATTATGCAAAAAAAAGGTATATTCTTAAGGAATTTACAGTTTCATATTAGAGATAAATCACAAAATTTATAACACAAAGTTGGAGTTAGTGAAAGGCTGAGTATTTATCAGAAGGAAAGCTATAATGTTCATAAAAATGTTAGAGCTGGGGGTGTAGTCAGTGGTAGAACACTTGCCTAGCATGCATGAGGCCCTGGGTTCAATCCCAAGTACTAGAAAAAGAACAATTTTGTAACCCTTTCCAATCATTTATGAGAGCAGAAATTAGAAGTCCAGTAATAGACATGTTTTCATAAAAATGTTAAGCTGGGGACTAACATTGTCTGTGTTTCAAAGGTTTTTTTTATATATTTTAATATATCAAAATAATAATTTTGATATATTATATCAAAATATAATAAAAAACATTAGAATAGTTTTATTGCAGTATCTTTGTAGTTCATTTGCAACCTACTTTTAAAAATTAGTAAATTTCTTATTACATTTTACAAGATATTTAGCTTATCCAAGTTTTCCAGAGGCAGTTTGAAATAGTCATTTACCAAAAAGTAGATTGTTTTAACTGGTGTCTGATATAATTGATATAACCCTATAAATTAGAATATATCAGCTGGGACCAAAGGACAGTGTATAAAAGGAGTTTAATTTACAATTATTGAGGGTAGAATGAATAAGATTTAGTGTTGGATTAGATATAAGGGTGTAAGAGTGAAAAGAAGAGAATTATTTAGAACAGGGGTTAACAAATTTTTTGTAAAGGACAGATAGTAAAGAGATCTTGATTGTAGCTACTCAGTTATGTTGTTATATGTGAAAACAGTCATGGGCAATATAGTACATGCAAGAATAGGTGTGACTGTGTTCCCCCTCAAAAGTCCTTATTTTGTACCAGAATAACCTTATTGAAACCTCATAACTCTATGAAGTAAGTAGTTATTCCTACTTTATGGAGGGTTTGCACTAGGGTTTCTCAAACTCAGTACTACTGACATTTTGACCATATAGTTCTTAGTTGCAGGAATTGTTCTGCACATTGTAAGATATTTACCAGTATCCCGGGCCTCTACCCACCAGACACCAGTAGCCAATCCTTTAGTCATAAAAAAAAAAAATTGTTTCTGGACACTGTCAATATCTCCTGGTTGACAACAGAAGAGAAGACGCAAGGCTTAGAGAGATTATATAATTTATCTGAGACCCTAAAGACAGAATTTGCACCTGGGTGATTTTTTCCAAAAGCCATTTGTTGTACACTACGCTAACTACATTTTTCTTAAAAGTTTCCCATAAAAGAGAATTTACTCTTGAGACTATTGTTCAAATTTCCAAGTTAATGACTTTCATTTCCAAGTTAACAACTTTCATTTTCATCTAAATCTGTATCTTTGAACTCTCCAGATCCATATTGTGGTCACTTTTCTCAGTGTATCTCACTTGCTCCTCAAATTCAGCTTAGCCATAACTGCATTTACCAGCTTCAGACAAGACTTGCCTCTCAATTTCTCGTCTTCCCAATGGTGAGATATCTGAATGCTATCTATGACCTTCTCCTTTTACCCTAGCATATCCAGTTTACCTTTGCAATCTCTTTTGAGCTCATTCCTCCTTTTCTTTTTTACTTCCCCTGCTGCCTTATTCACAGTATTGACACTTGTCCTTAACCTCAGAAGCATCCTCCTTGGTCTCACCGCCTTGGTTCTCTCTCACTCTACTCTTCTGTAAAAGATTCTGCAAACAGGATACAGCTTTCCAGTTAGCACTTAACTTGTTGGTACAGAAGCAACTGCCTAAAGGCAATATGACAGGCATAGCACAGACTTGAAATCAGACAGCCCTGAAATTCTAATGGAGCTCTGTGACTCTGACCCCATCATTTGGCCTCTCTGATCCTCGATTTCCCTTTCTGGAATATTTTGGGGTTTATGTCATCTGTTTCTACAGGACTATTGTAACAATTAACAGACATGAGAGTGTTAAAATAAAATCATGACATCTGAATGCTCAGAACATTTACAAGTTATCTTCTCTGAATGTTTCTTTCCACCACTGATCATACTGTTTCCTCTATAAATTGAACCCTCTCAAGTCATGGTTTTCTGGTTCTGATTTAAGTTAGTCACTTGGCTAATTCCCATTCTTTTTTCTTGTCTACCCTTCCTTTTCAGGTACGTTTTTGGCCTTTATTATTTATTTCTGACATTTCAGAGAAAGGTCATCTGAGCTCTTTTCTACTCTCATAATCTTCTGAAGTCTCTTATATTTGTTTATTCGTCTCTAGGACAAAGAAAGTAATTGACAAAGAATGAACAATCTCCCCAGCTTTAATTGTCAATAACTAAGCTCCATGTATCAATTACAAGAGAAGAATAAATGTCAAATTGACTCTTTTAGGATGGTGATTATTTCATGCCTTGGGTGGATTTATCTCTGATCTGTATTTCTTAAGATTATTTCAAATCAAAGTACAATCTGGCCCAGAAGCAGTGCAACAGACATTCTCACATTGTCACTAATGTGTGTGAGGGAGTGCTGTATAATGGCTCTAGACAATAATTTTAAAATATACTTATCTTCTGAATCTATAATTCTACTACCATGTATCTCTTCAAGGAATTACTTCTGAAGATGGGCAAAGCTGCTTACTGCATAGAATTTGTCACAAAAAAATAAAAATTAAAATTGACTAGATGTCAGATTACATTTAAAAGTCTAAGAAGACAAAGGAACTCAGTGATGCTCTTGCTAAATTGCCAGGGCAATGTAGTATGGTTATGTGTTCTGATGGGCTTTGGAAACCAAATTAAGTCTAATAACCATTTCCCTACTTATAAGCTATGTGTTTTGGGACATGACATTTTGGTTCTGTGAATTTTAGTTTATTTTTAAAGTGGAGGAAAAAATATTCCTTGCAGCTTTCCTATGAGTTACACTATTTAATCAATCTTTACCTATCAATTTAAATCTGTATGTGCGTGTGTGTGTGTGTGTGTGTGAGAGAGAGAGAGAGAGAGAAAGAGAGAGATTATTTTTAATGTTGCTTTACATATGGTCAAAGCAGGGAAAATAATTTAGGTAGAATGATTTCCCTATTTAATGAAGTATACCAAGATGTCAATAGAAGAATAGTAGGTACCTTTGAATGGCAAGATTATATTTAAAATTTTCTCTTCTTTTCAATTTTTCTACAGTGAAGAGTTTTTACACATATTATCATGATATAATCTCTATTAGAAATGTAAAAACAAAAAAAGGAAGAGAAAAAAGTAAATCTTAAGAGTCTAATGAAACATGACTAAATATAAGTTTTCACTCAGCCCAAGTGGGTTTCTGTCTAAATGATAATGTATTAACTCTGCTTCAGCATGGAGAATGATCTCTTCCTTACCAACTGTCAAATCATGATTTGATTTTGATTGTCTGGTATTCATTTTAAATTAATTCAATTGCATGGTTGGGCAGGGCAGTAGACAATATGACCACTACACTTCTTCCAAAATAGTAAATTCAGAAAGGGCCTCCTTTGTAAGTAAAGCTCATCCTGGGAATGAGGCTGCATCATTATTGTGGCTGATGCTAATCCAATTCATGCTTCTATGCTGAGTTTCAAAATGAGTACCAACTGCTAGACATATTGAAAAGAAAAGTAAAGTCTTAGATCTTTATGACCCAGCTGGGCCTGTAATAACTGTCTCACCAGGGAAGTGTGCCTACTAAAGTAAGCATAACCACTTAACTCTACAAAAAAGTGAAGTGAATATCTAAAGCAGAATTTAACTTTCACTGATTGTCCTGTTGATTTTCATACTGATTGCTAAGCTTCTGTCAGAATTTCAGTCCTGGCATCCTTCCTTTCCTGCTTATCTCTAGGATATGAGGAAAATAAACATTTCCCAAGTAAGCAGCCAGAAAACACTATTTATAAATATTTTAAAGAGATTTCCAAATATGAAATTTCAAATGTTACCTTTTTATTTGAAGACAGAAAGATTGATATTTAAGATTTAGACACTGAGAGTTTTTGCATATTTCCTTATTCATTCATAGAATAAGTTTATGAACTCCAAAGAAATCACTGAATCTTTAAACAACAATTTTTAAAACACTCAAGGGATAAAGATGCAAACCTCAGAGACATAGTAAGGATTCAAGTATTTACTGGGGAAAAAAAACCCAGTATTTATTCACTGGTGTAAATCAAAACACTGATTGTAATTAACAAACCAAAGCTGTGATT
Organism: Marmota flaviventris; assembly: GCF_047511675.1. Lineage (NCBI taxonomy): Eukaryota > Metazoa > Chordata > Mammalia > Rodentia > Sciuridae > Marmota > Marmota flaviventris. The sequence continues at coordinate 72,383,841 of NC_092501.1, read as the reverse complement.
ATATCATGGTATTATTAAAGTGATTAACTGTGAACTGCAACATCAATTTCCATTCATCTTCTGATTGTCAGGGAAAAAAAAACATACTTCTGTCAATGGACATCTCCATCTGAATGTCTGAATACCACTTAGGCAATCTGAATGCCACATATCCATCATTGAATTAACTGATCACTTCTACCTCAACCTGTTTATCATTTGTATGCTTGATCTATCATCCACCAAGTCCCCTAAACTAGAAGCATTTCTCTCTCACCTCCTATATTTAATTATTCACTGAAATCTGCTTTGAACTAAAGTTTAAACTCCCAAACCCTAATGAAGTTGCTTAGGGCTGTTGCAGCAATATCCTAATGGTCTCCCTGCTTGAGTTCTTCGACATTATAATCAATCTTCTACTCCCTTCCTTCAAAGACAAACACAATGCAGAAGGAACAGATCTCTGTTGGTTCTTTATAGCCCAGAGAAAAAGGTCCAGATTCTTTTAGTTTGAGATACTAAGATATTTCTTTATAATCTATCTCCCTCTCTTCTTTCCAAACTCATCTCTCAGCATTCGGCTAGCTGTCCAGTTCCTTGTCCTATAAACCCTCTGTTCTTACCACAATCCAGTCATCAGCCTACAAAACCCTTCCAATTTCTTTTTTCTGCACGCCCTTTTCTCAGCAACAGCTGCCTTTACCCCTCCTTTCTCCTTTGTAAAAGTCCCACTTAAAAACTTGGCTCACTTGTCCCTTTGTCCAGAAGGTCCTCTGGATGCTTTAGGCAAAAAGCATTCTTCCACCCTCAGGTCTCCCCAAGTATTTTGTTCCTACTCAAACTGCAGTTTCTTATGTTAACTTTCAGACCACGAGTTCATACCAAGTAGAAGATCTTGCTTTATATCTTTATATGCCTGGTTCCCAGTTTATGATTTGGTTTTGAATCTGTCCTGGTTCTTGATTTATTGCCTCCCAGCTCTAAATTCATCCTTCTTGGCTGCTCTCTGAAAATGGATTCTGACGTTTAGGTTTTTTTCTTTCCAATTGGCACTGAAACCTTGTCAACAGAGGTCACTGGAGAGACACTGCAGGAACAAATGATTTTGCTTCCTGATTTCAGAGTGCTTGGTGGGCTTCTCCAGTGTCCAGCCATCACAGTTACTTGGTGGCCAGCAGTTTCCCCAGCCAACTCCCTGTCAGGTGGTTTTATACCTGCCTTTGAAGAGCTTTTCAAGGAAACTTGCAGTGCTGATTTCCTACACAAGTTCTACAAACATGACATCACAGCTACCATATTGCTATCCAGCAAATTATGAGAGTGTCCTTCTCTTCCCTCCACTGCCTGTCTGGATAATTGTCAATGTCTGGAGACACTTTTGGTCATCACATTGGACAACACTCATCTAGTGGACCTTAGAGGGCAGGGTGCTGCTAAACATTCTGTAGTGCACCAGGCAGACCCCTGACCTACTCATCACACACATAAAACAGCCATCTGGCCCTAAGTGTCAATAGTGCTGAGCTCCAGGAACTCTGTTCTGTAATAAAGTTTACCTCTTAGTCATAAATACGAGTTCACAGTTTATAACTAGGGTGATTTATTCCTATATCTGCTATTTGTATGTTCTCTATAGAGTGTTCTTATTACTCTAATCCCTATTAGAGTTATTAATTATTCATAATTAACTTTTCCTCTTCAAATTACTATATGCCATCTCTTTCCCAATGGGACCCAGGCTGATCTAGGATCCCTCAAAAGATATTTAGTGTCACCATGTTTAAAATGGAGGATGTGGCAGTCCACAAAATAAATATAGTTTCCAGCCTCCTCAAGCATGTAGTTTGTAAGTCAAAACAAACAAGTGCTATAAATGAATGAAAAGGCAGGTGAAGGATGGTACAGTGAAAAATAATAGGAGAGTTAACTTCTTATGGGAGGTAAGGGAAGTGATCCAATAAATGCTCTATATATTGTAAATGAAAACTGAGTTAATTAATTTTTAAATCAATTTTAAATTATTAATTAATTAATTAATTTTAAAAATTGATTAATCTCAACTGTTTGGCCAGGATGGGGGAGGATTTGATTTGATGAGGTCCTTATCCATTTGGGGAGGCTTTTGGAACTCAAATATTTCACTCACTGGTCTTCTTCTTTACACGTAGTCAAATTAGCTTCAGATTTAATTCAATGAAAATATTTTAATTTAACTCAGAAGCCCCTCATTTTCAGGTGAATTTTTTTATTATATCACTATAGCATTTGTTCCTTTTCATGATTCTAAGCCTCTTGAAGGTATCTGCTTTTTATGCATTTTCATATATCATAATATTGAACCTAGAGTCACATAGTAGACATAATTATGCATGTACTTCCTGAATGTGTGAGGTTTCTATCTTGGTCGTCTAAAACATAACATGATACTGGTGAAAATACTGGAAACTTGTGCCATAATTCCACCCCAGGATCTAAAGAGCTTAGAAAATTCATATTCCCTTTGGGAACTACCTTTCTCATTTTGAAACTAAAGGACTTGGAAGAGAGGTTTTCTAATATCTCATTCCATTCTGAAATTCTAAGATAATAATGAAGGCAATTAGGATTCAAGAATGTAATTTGAATGTACCTGACACTTCTGGGCCTCAGGTTCCTTTCCTATAAAATAAAGTCAGTCTACAAAAAAAAAAAAAAGGCTTAGAAATATATAGCCTTTGGGTTAAATGGCAGAGTTGAACTTTTTGGCATAGACAATATGGCCTATAAAGCTAAACAGGTTTATTGTCTGGCCCATTACAGAGAAAGTTTGTCAAACCCTAGTCCTACCTGGTTTCTCCTGCTTCTTCTAACATCTCTTATATGACTCTTTCTGACTGATCTAGTATAGTTGCCTAAATTTTTCAGCCATGTTTTTAATAATGCTAAATTTGGATTATTTGGCCAATTAATATATTAATGAGGTTGGACTTTTACTCTGAAAGGATTCAAAATGTTACTAAAGAGAAACGCTCTGGATTTGTGACACCAGATAAAACACAGGAAATTATCTGTAAAACAAGGATGTAAATAAACAGTTCATTTTTTTTTTACATATTTGCCTTTAAATCCTCTAAATAATTGATGTCTAAAGAAATAATATATGGAAGTAATCCAGTATATGAATTGATTCTGGGTCTTCTCAATGAGCTCTTTAGTCAAGAGTATGTGCTTCTTGGAAGGACTTGCAGTAAGAGTCTACTGTCATTTTAACAGGCACACATGATAAACAGCTGTCCCACCAATCTTTCTCCATGACTTTAAAGTACAATTACTGCTTCCAGACATACTTTTTCCCCCACTGAAAATATGCTTCTTTTATAGTTAGATCATGCTTGCTCAGGGCATGCTATAATTCAACTGACATCATTAAATTGAAATAATATAATGTCTCTTTTACATCTAAAACTTCTGAATTTTTATCTCTTCTGCTTAATAAATATTTTTTGAAAAGAACACCAGTCAATAACAGCTCCATAAAAAAGACAAGCACAAATGATCACAGCTGACACCATTCTAGCAAGGCACATTTGTTTTCTTATAATCATCCTGCCAATATCCTCACATCACCCTAGATCTCTTTCTGGAAAATGAACCAAAATAAAATCTACTTAGGCTGTAGGAAAGGATGAGGCTGTGAAATACTTTAAGTTTATCACCCTATCAGTTAAGCAACGTGACCACTGGCAATGTGGCACACGAATTCCCTGTAGTCCTATCATGTGGACACAGAATGGCAAACTGTATAAAAAGAAGGACATGGGCAACCTAGGTGGGCAAATTACCTTGGGTACAGGATCCTGAGGCTGACCTGATTGACAGGGTTACAGTTTTTCTCTCCCCAAATCCACCACCTACTCTCTCTCCCCTATTCCCTAATAGCATCTGGACATCTAAAAAATTTTGGGGGGGATTTTCATGATTTCTGAGTCTTATTGGGTATTTCATCAAGTTGCAAATAACTGTTTCATAGTACTATCTTAATCTCTACTTAGTTAATACCAAAATTAATGCAAAACTTGGATCAAAGTCCTATAGAATGAAAGAATGGAATTAGAGGTACAGAAATAAAAAGACAGGTGTGTGTCCATGGGAGGGGGGGAGTGTAACAGTAAAGGGTAATGCCTACAAAAGAGTAAAGGAAAGAGGATGTGGGAACAGGGGATAGGATGTCAGAGCTGGGAAGACAAATAATGATGGCATCAGGAGGATCAAGAAGACACTCTTGGCAGGTTAATAACTAGGCACTTCAGATTAGTAGTCTATGCATTTGCTTCATTGAAAAGACAAGTTGATTACAGCATGAAGGAAGGTCAGAGCAGGAACACTTGGGTCAGTACTCAACTTTAATACTCTGTTCAGTCAGAGGACAGCCTATTATGGATCACAGGACGGATTCAGTCATTGCTTGTTTCTGGCATCGCCATAAGCTAAGAATGATTCTTACATTTTGAATGGGTGGGAACAAAATCAAATAAAAAAATAATACTCCTTGAGGTATTAAAGTGATATGAAACTCAAATTTCAGTATCCATAAGAAAATCTTAACTTGGAACACATCCATGTCCATTTATTTATTATCTTTTTTGTTGCTTTGGCACTAAAACAGCTAAATTGAGGAGCTGGAACAAGGATCATTTGGCTTAAGATGTCTAAAATATTTACTAGCTGGACCTTTACAGAAAAAGTTTGCTGACCCTTGGTCCAAGCCATGCAGTTCTCTGTGGCTTCATACATGAACTCCTCTCCTCGGAGAGAGAAAACTCCTGCACTTATCACAGCCTTTCATTTTTGTTTTGAAAGGGGTGTGGTTTAGTGATCATATTCTTCCTTAAGCATGCACTTTGGTGAGCCTTTCCCCCATCAAATTATCAGAAACATCCATAGCTCCCTTCCTGGGAGGATTAGGGTGGATATTATTTTCTCCATATGTTTCAATCTCTTTTGACATTCTGGGTCCTGATGTATTATGGTGCCCAGGGTGCTGTCTGACTGGCCCACTATGTGATCTACCTAGCCCAGAACATGTATTTGGAATTCCAACAGTTACTGCACAGCTGAATATATGCAGCAGAAGTGAATGGAGAAAGGAACAACTCACCATAAATAAAAGGCTGGGAGATCTGGGAAGAAACTAGCAGAAGCCTTGTTTTTGAAGACTGATGCAAGTGTGTCTAAAGAGCTAGAAATGAAGTCAAAACCCAGGTGACCTGTGCATGGTAGAGTAACTGAAAAGTTGTAAGATTTTTACTGGTAAAGGAAATCATTCTAATATAGACACAGATTTGTATCTAATTGAGCTGATCTTATTCAGTTTTCAATCTCTTGTTGAATTTGTGTCTTGTTCATCTCAGCAGGTCTAACATCTAACATAGGAAGCAGGCATCCATTATTATCTTTCTTAATTAATAAATATCAATGTTTCATTGTCTGACTCTAATTCCAATTAGAGTCTAATTCCAATTAAAAGTGCCCAGTTTTAATACTTCAGTACCAGTTTGGGTGCTGAGAAATAGTCTTTGCTAATTCTAGTGACTTTTCCTCTGTGTCCAACTTTCTTGGTAACCTGTCTGCTTATGGGCTTTGTGACCAGCCTTGGAATTATGAGATGCTCCCTTACCATTAGTCTGGTGGTGAAAGTGTTGGTACTCTTTTAAACATATGGTATAAATATGTCTATCACAGTCAGGCAACTATAGCTCTGGGAGGTAAAGTACTTGAACTATAGTCATACCCCCCCACCCTGGTCCATAGAGATACCTTAATTTCTGAGATTGCCATTTGCGATGCCCTACAATCTTGTTTGTCAGTCCCTCCTAATTTCATAATTTTTATGCTCCAGCACAATGCATTTCCTCTAAGCTAGTTCCTGTTCTACACCTCCTAGATTTTGTCTGAATAACACAATGCTCCCAAGAAATGCTAAAATATCAGTGTCACGGATGGAAAGGACCTTATATCTGTCATATGGTGTATGTATATAAATCATTCTGGGTTTCCTGGGGGTTCCATGGAGGGTCTGAGGAACCACTTGAAGTTATTTGGAGACAGAAGGGAGATCCCTGGTTGCGGGGGTATCCTATCCCCATGACAGTCAGAAAAGTCCCTATGTTCTTTATAATTCATTTTGTTGAAACAATGACCTTGTTAACACAAAAGTTTGAAAACCATTGTTGATGTCATTTTAGCTTGATATTAATAGAGGTTAGAGTCAACATAAGCAGTGGCCAGTATGGCACCAAAATTGACCAACAGAATGGATGCTGGTCATGTTCTTTGCCAGATGTCACCTCCTTTCACGTGGGTTTAAGGAAAGATCTCAGCTATCCTTGGAGTCAAGGGGAATCAGAATACCAGGGTAGTAATTATGGATTAAGGTGCTATTCCTTATGATTTACTAGTAGGTAGAAGTTACTGTCCTTGACAATGACCAGAACAGTCCTCAATGTGTCAAAAAAAAATCTTAATAGAATTTCTAGCTTCCCATGACAATATAGAAGTAATCATTGCATAATTGATTATCGAATGCAGTCTACTTTGGTATTTACTTCTTTTCAAGGATTCTAAAATAAGGACACTACAGGAACTCATTTTTTTATACATTGAAGCAATTTATTATTAGATTGTTCCATTACACTAGATTTTTAGATAGTTTTCACAAGTTTTGGAAACATTACAGATGGTTACTAAGAGAAACTGTGAGAAACCAATCCTCAGAGAAAGTTTTTTTTTTATATATAAACCATGTATCTGTTTATCATTTTTGTGTTTGTGAATGAGCATTTCTTTAAAAAAAAATTCTGACATGCATGATTAGTTATAATAATGTTCTTTTGCTTTCCCTCTGGAATGATAAAGCATAATCACTGGCTTATGTAACATGGTACCTAGCTTGTAAATTTGTGAAGGAAGCTCCTTGTGTTGACAGTTCTAATGTCTGCCATCTGTTTGCATAGGATGAAGCCCTGATGCTTCTCTAATTGACCATAAATTAGGTATCAGCAGCAGGCTTTTGACAGGATCCTTCAGTTACAGTTTCTTTTTTTTTAAAAATAAAAAGCTGTGAATTCAACATTTGGTGGGAAGCCCAACTTCTCTCCTGAGAGTACAGAAATGTACTACTTAAGTTCAAGATTTGAACTGTCTTCTCTGTATTTATGTTTCAAGCTGGACCTCTCTCAAGGTATCTTCTGTGTATATATCTCTGAAGATAATATTATTCTGATTAGAGAGGAAAACCGCTAAATCCAAGAGGTGCATGTACCTTTCTTGAGAATAGGATACTATGATGTCTTGAGTTCTTACTGCATGTCTTGTGCTGAGCATGCAACTTTTCTTACATTAAATTGCTTGATTTTCAATCAATATTTTCAATATTATAATTTATTTAATATTCTCCTATTTCTAGAAAGAGAAACTGAGACTCAGAACTGAAATAATTTGCCCATATTCTCATAAAATTGTTCAGTCAAGATTCAATTGGTTCTCTTTTCTCTCCATCCTCAGTGTCACTTGTCATCTTTCATGTTTTCTAAATTAAAATTAAAAGTATTTTAACTGATACATAAAAATATAAAATATCATATTAGTGGGGTACCATGATATTTCAATATTGGAATACATTATGTAATGTTTACAACAGGTTAAATGTCCATCTCCTCAAATATTTATCATTTATTTATGGGGAAACCATTCAACATGTTCTTAGCTGTTTTAGAGATATATAGTACATAATTATCTATAGTCAACCTACTGTGCAATAGTACATCAGGATTTCTTTTTCTAACTATGACTTAGTATCTGGGTTTTTGAGGAGCCAGCTATGAGGAGATTGCATCCTCCTCAGGTGATACAACCTTGTTTTTGTATACTGCTTTCCTAGAATCTTGGATATGATTTTTTATTTCACCAATTTTCTGTTTCTTTAAACTAGACATTTAATGTGTGTGTGTGTGTGTGTGTGTGTGAGAGAGAGAGAGAGAGAGAGAGAGAGAGAGAGAGAGAGAGGAAGAGAGGAAGAGAGAGAGAGAAATATTCTCTTGTTTTCTGAGGGTTTCCATGTTGTTCGGCTTGATAATGCCTTGCATTTTTTTCCACTGTTTTCTCTTTCCTTACCTGACTTTTTTCTTTTTTGACTGGGGATTGCAGCCATGAGTGTTTAACCACTGAGCCATATCCCTACTCCTTTTTATATTTTCCTTTAGACAAGATCTCACTGGGTTGTTTAGGGCTTCACTAAATTGCTGAGGCTGGCTTTGAACTTGTGATCTTCCTGACTCAGCCTCCCAATCTACTGGGATTATAGGCATGTGTCACAGTGCCCAGCCTGACTTTAAGTGAAAGAATTTCCCCTAATTCTAAACTTAATACTTTTTTTCTTTTTCGTTCTTCCAGGGTAGTTCCATATTAACATGTAGGCTATTAACATGTAGGTGACTTTTAAGCTAATAATATGGAGTTAACTCTAACAAGAGTTCCTGGTCCACCTTTCCTAACCCCTGAAGAGTGTCTATCCTCAAGGGTCCAAAGTTGTACCTCAAATTAATTACAGTCTTACTGTATTTAATATGGTTGTGACTCCCAAACAGATTCTCCTTCTATATTCTTTCTACCTTTCACTGCCTCAACGATATCCCTTAATTTCCACTTGCTCTTTACAGATAGTGTGATGCTAAGCCCTCTGGTTTTACCTACTCATTATTATACATTCCTCATATAAATGGTCTCATGATCACCAACTGGATTTAGGCCACTAACCAGATACTCTATCTTCAGCCTCTTCCTTTAATTCTCTCTCACAGCATTTTCAAATTAGCCTACCATATACATTGTTGTAGAGACACTATTTCACCACATAAAATTGTCAGAGCTGCCATTATCCCAACATTCAGAGCTCCTGGTGAGTCCAGACATACTTGTGAACTTATTTGTTACATTTCTCAACTTTCCACAATCTCACTGGCCAGTTAAGTGTCTCAGAGCTTCCTCATGAATCGTGCTAATAGACTTCAGTGTGTTTATACTGTCTTTCCTAATGCTTTAGAATTCAAGTAATAATGCCACTTCTTTCCAAAGTCTTTCTGATTCTCCTCAGAAGTAGCCACTCCTCATTTTGGATACCTTTAAAAGTTTATTCTGAACTCTTCTTACTTCTTCCTTACATGATGATTAGGAAGATCACATGATGGTTAGTTTTTGTATGTACATCATCTCTAGTAGAGGCTAACCCCAAAATGATATCTGTAGTATACTTTTGAAACTTCTCTGAGTATAATAATGCTCCAATAAAGCATGAGTCTAATAGAAGAATACATGAATGGATAAATGTGGAACAAGGGAAACAAAGGAAAACTGCTTCTGAGGTATTCATAGAAATTACTATCATTTGGTATTTGCCTCATTTCTTTGATTCTAAGGAATCAGCACAGAGGGGCCTCAAAAGTAAGATTCGTGAATCCAGTGGGATTGTTCTCCACCCAGTGACCCTTGCACTCAGCATCTAACTCCATCATCTTGGCATATGATATCTGTTCCCTCAGTTTCATCCACATAGATGTTCATTGCCTGTTTTACAATTCTCTTTGGGTCAGCCACTCAGCTTTTCTGTAAACTTACCCACCTACACTGCCATGAGTAAAAGTGCCCAAGTGGGTTTACCTAGTATATATGTCCAAGTGTGTTCTTGAAAAGTCAATAATCTCATTTCTGTGGTTTAGCATTCAGGTAGTGATAACAGCAAGCCTGAATGGGTAGGAGAAACATGGATAGGCATCATGAAACACACTTTTGATGTTTCTAAATATATATGTCCATGTCTAACACTGAAGCTTTCTCCAAAAGTGTCTTTCTAAATGCTTCTAGTATTGGAGTCTCTGAATGGGAGAATAGAGCAGATAACAAACACATGCTAAAGGAATAGCCCACTTTTTAATGACAATAAGAATTATTCTTCAAAAAATTTACCTAAATTGAGGTGGGGGTTCATTCTTCCTTTCTGAATTTGAACTAATACACCCTCCACTGCAGACTCTATCATCCTGTCTTATTAGTTTATCCCACAAGGTGGTTTGTTTCTTTAATTAAGAGACCATTTTTTTATTCTTTGTTTCATTCACAAAATTCCCACAATGCTTTGGCATAGACAGGTTTGATATTCAACCATTATACTTGCTGGAGTTGTTACAGTATTAAAATAATTACATTTTTGTGGTCAGCTGCAACTAAAAAAAAAAAAATTACCTAAATAGCTGGTATTAGTTGAGTACCTTCTGAAGAAAAGGAATTTTGACAAATACTTTAATCACATGTCATCAGTTATCCTCAAACTGTCTCTCAAATAATGAGCTAACTAAGGTGAGGTTCAGCATGATTAAAAACCTTATTTAAAATCACAAAGCTAAATGACAGAGTTAGGAACTTCCAAGAACAATATGGAATAAGAATAAAATATAGAACTCAATTAAAATTGAAAACATATGATATTAATAGCTTCATAAAATGGTACCTAATTCCCAACACATATGTATGTTGCTGATATGAATGTGCAATATGCTTAGTACAGGAATGTACTTACTCTCTGTCAATCACAAGGCAGGTTACGGCTTCTGCGGCAATGACGTTTGCTGTTCTCACATCTTCCCTGTATAAAAAAATATAGAGAGAGACATTAGGATAAAACAACCTTTAATATCAAGGAAAATTGTCCATTGTGATTCATTCAGGAAACATACCAAATTATACAAACTCTTCTGATTCAGTCACTTTCAACTTTAAGCTTTGTTCATGTTACAGATTTCTTTGTCTTAAAGAACCACTGCATCCTTGTCATTAATCGTGCAAATTCTGTAGTTAAAATCCAGTTATTAAAATTTTTAAATTTCGAGTTTTACTTACACAAGTGGAACAGCATTGTATATCCTCATTCCCTTTGCTCTTTGGGGAATTCATGAATTAATTGGATGATGACAAAGATAATAATGGTCATGAATAGATGAAAGTTTTTAAAGCATCTGAAGATATACTTCTGGAAATTGAGTATCTAATCCACTCATGTATGAATTTGTCATTGTTACCTTGAGAACAATGGATCTGTTTTAATTATTTCACTGCTTTAGAGACCCTGCTTTTATGTATCTAACTATTTGGCAATTTATGACACACAGCTCTTCATCCATTACAGAGCTTATGGTTCTTCAAGAGTATTCGAAAAATCTTAGTCACACCAATTGAAGTATACAAAAACTGTTTCATTTGTCACTGCAGTAATTTATCAACCTCTTTGACCTTTAAAAATCTGCCATATTTCCTGTTTTATCCAGTAGTCAAAGGTGAATGTGATAAATCAATATCTACAATTATTTTCAGCCACTAAAAATGTCATTGCATTATTGTAATGATAATATTAAATTATAATGAAAATGCACTATTTTCCTAAGATAAAAATTCCTATGCAAATATAATTAATGATAAATATGTTTGAAATACATTACAGAAACAAGTACATACAATAAATATAAACAAATAAGTACCAACAATATAGTATTAATAATTTTATTCTAAGAGTCATAAAACATGTCTCTAATAACAGACTTTTAAATGATTCCAGTGAGTTTTTTACATTTTTTAAAATTTTACATATACTTCTGAATTCTGTATTTTTCTGTATTTTTACCATATTTCATTGTTGCTATACCAAGATGGTAAGGTTATATTTGCTTTAAAGAAACATAGAAACAATCAGTATTTAATATTTGGTAAAGCCAGTTCCCTATCACTAATATACTTTAAAAAAAAATATCTTGACAGTACTAGCATTTGGCATTTCAAATAGACTTTAATCTTTCTACTTCTCAAGAAACCCATATTGAGTTTCTGGTAGATTCATATTATATTTATACATTATTTTAAGAAGAAAGACTTTCTGGTGACATTATTTTTTCCATAAAAGAAGATGGCGTGACTTTCTACTTTTTCAGATACAGTTTTATATCTTTAAATAAGATTGCACATTTTTTTTCCTTTTAGGTCCTGACATTTAATGAAAAAGTATTATTAGGTGTTTCATATTATGTTTCTCTATAAGTGACATTCTTTTTTGATTTGTTTCTCAATGGTTATGTTATTAAAGAAAAAATAATCGCTCAATTACAGTACATTTCTTAATCCACCCATGATACTAAACTCTGTCTTGACTTTAAAATTTTTATTATAGCCTCATCAACTCCCAGTATGGTCCTCCTACTGCCTCCCTCACATTCTCTGCCTTGCAGCCAAATTGGCCTCCTTTCAATGGCAACACATCACCTCCCTCCTGCCATGAGTTTTTCATAACTAGGCCTACAAAACTCCTCTCCAGCTGTCTGTCTAGTTCACTCCAGCTTATCCTTTAGATTTCAGGAGAAATGCCTTTTCCTAGGGGATGCCATCCTGAATTAACTAGGTCAGATTCCCTGTTTACTTCTTCTTATCACCCTACCTATCTCTATATGCAAGCAACTATCACCATTTTTAATTTATACATTTACTTATGTGTTCATTTCGTTAGTACCTCTCTCTCTCTCTCCCACTAGACAATGCTAGGGCAGGGACCATGGCTAGTTTTATTTCCTATTTTATCTCAAATACCTGACACAAAGGAGGTACTAAAAGTGTTTGCTTCAAGAATGGTATGAATATCATATTCCTGAGGTCTGAGGCAGTGAAGCAGAGTTGAGGATCTGGAATCACAACCTATGTAAGCCTCAGTGTCCTTGTCTATAAACTAAAGATGATATGAGTGCCCCATTCACTGCATGAAATTAAATGAGATCACCAAAAATAAGTTTGTCATTGTGCTAGGTACACAGAAAGAAGTGTGGCCTACTGTTTAATATTTCTAATTCTTCTCATCTCCAACATTATCTATCATGATAGCCCTTACGGAGGCTCTGTTTGGTGTTTTATAAGAACATTCCTACCCAAGACTAAAGTGGAGATTTTTCTTTTTGCTTCATAGCATTAGACAATGTATTTCCAACCATTATGACTTTCTTAGTTTGAATTTTTGGTAAACACTACAGGCAGAAAACATCAGTAATACCCACCAAGTTTTTCATAAATTGTGTGGATGATTTATTTCTTAGAATGTTATTTATGGTGGCATAAGTTACTAAAAATTGCTGCTAACCTAAACACAAAAACAATAAAAACATTAATATCCTTTTATAGAGATCATATTAAAACTTGCTTTCTATAACTATATTTTCACCTTGACTAGTTAGAAATTGTCCAGAGTTTAAAAAAAAAACATACACAAATATGCCTCATTTAAACATATATTCTGTGCATATAAATTTTTAATGTATCTATCACAAATATCAAATATTTTAAGATTTTATTATATTATCTGGCCTAAATTGAGTATACTTTAAAAATGGAATGTAATTTCCTTGAAACAAAAAAATATCAATATTATAAAACATAGATGAGAAAAAAAATCAAAGATCAGAAGAACACTTTAATCAATAGAAACATAATATAAGTATGGGCTAGAACCACCTTACTACATTAACTAGCTTAATACATTAAAATGACATATATATATATATATATGCTAAAAGCATAACACTGGTTAAAGGCAATAAATTAAATATTTGTAGGGAATTTTATATATGCCACTTACTATGCATCTAGCATATGTCAGTAACTATATTAAGCAGTTCACAAAAATCCCATTTATACCATATAACAAACTGAACATGTGAGGCTAGAGATTAGGTAATATACTGGAAGTCAGGCATAGCTAATATATGCAGCCCTAGGATTTGAATACAGATCTGTGTTCAAAATTAGTTCTTTCCACAACAGTACACTGTTTTTATGTTCCTCTATAGAGTTTAATTTGAAAAAAAATCTAAATTTATTAAAATGCAGAATAAATTTGGGGCAATAGTCATAATGTCTACCATTATAAAAATGGTATTTAATTGTTAATAAAATCAGCACTAATATACTTATGGGTGCCCAACTGCAAAATTAATCTGATGAGCCATTTTGATTTTCAGCTTATCAGAATTCCTATACATGATTATGTCCTAGTCTGCTATGTTGCTTTATAATATTGTTACATAATAATAGAAAATTACTGAATGCCAAGCCCATTCTGCACTGACCTAATGTTGACCCTGCAATATCATTGTATTTCTACTATTAAGGTGCTTAATGTCTTGATGTTTCTTTATGCAGGTGTCTAAAAATTGTATCCCTGTGCACTGTGAGAGCTTTTTTCTGAAAATCTAGTTTTGAGATATATATGTCATGTTAGGAGTAGGGTAGGGAAACTTCTAATGAAAGAATATTATTGATGCAAACTGCCAATTCTGTGATTATTTGGTATGTTTATATCCTTTGTGGTCCAAGGGCCATGGTAAAAGCAAATATCATTTGGATTTAGATAGGAAATATCACACATTTATAAAATGCAGAGGTCCTAAAAATCTGTGATTTCATTGAACATTTCTAAATATACATAACTATTATCATATTGATTTCACACAGAACATTACCTAAGTTAGCACGGGTTTCAGTAATACTAGTTTAGACATGGGAAAAAGAAAAGCAGGATTGTATTATTTTTAAAAGTTGAGATTTCTTTCTTTCTTTCTTCCTTTTTTTCTTTCTTTTTTCCAAGTTTTACTGTTTGGCAAATCAGGGTATTTAGAATTTAGAATTTTTGTCACATTAAACTCTGATAACCGAGCACATAAACATTATACTGTTGTGAAAAGAACATGCCTTTGAGGACAGCCTAGATATGTATTTCATTAGCACACATTAGCTATGCCTGACTTAGAGTATTACCTAACTACTTTAATAGCTTCTAAAAACAGAATATACACAACTTTGAAAAAGATTGACTGTGAAAGAATTTTATATATTAATAAGATAATGCCAGATCTATTTAGTTACAAACTTTCACTGTTCACATGCTGCCTCTGTTTGCTCAGTACACTAGGCTTGTACCTTTATAATACATAAATGTATGTGTATCTGTATAATAGTCCAGGTTTAACATTCACATTTTCTTTAAAAATAAAATCTCATTCATCCTGTTCTGGCCTGTATATAATTGTTTTCAGCATGACAATTAATAAACATGTATTATTGCAAAAGGAGCTACTGTTTGGCAGATTAACAAATAGTTTCAGAAACTTTCTATTGATTAACAAATAATAACAGTCAAAGCTATGCAGTTTAGTAGTGGTCTCTTTTTAAGCATCTTTGGAGGAGTTAGAAATTCCTTTCAATGAAATTATAGAGCATGAAAAAATCCCCAAATATTTGCAAACAGTTTTCTGTGCACTGACTCTGATATTCCTTGGACTTCATCACTGGAATCTTCATCATCGCTGTATCCCAAAGTAGAGTCACTGTCAGTATCTGAATAATCCATAGCAAGGGTTTGCATTGACTCTTCTTGTTCTGAAGCAATTCTCTTGTGTCTCATGACTACTAAAGAACTCTGAGGTACTTGGATATCTCAGGGGAACAAATGTGAGAGTGTATGCATGAGGCCAAAGCAGAACATAGTTCATGCAAAGTGGCTGTCAGAATAGGGGCTCTCCCTTTTCAGCTCTGGAACAGTGTGGCTGCTGTCAACAGTGTTCTTGCATTCCCTCTGTGCCAGCCCTCATGGAAACTGACACTCCTCCAGTTGCTTATGAACTCACAGCAATCCATGGGGCTGAGCCCTTCATTCTATGTCATGTGCACTAGTTTAATGTTCCAGTTAAGTTGGGTTCACATTAGACAAAGCAAATCCTTTCAACATCAAAATCGAAAGCAATCTTACCACAACAAGTAGGATAATCAAAATGTATAGGATATGACAAGGATCAAAGGGCCACATAAAATGAAATTATAGTACTGAATTAACTATGAAGAATTGTAGAGCTTGTGGCAAATCTGACTGTTCTATTTGAAAACTTATCCCAAAGCAGATAATTGTTTTTAAGAAAAAGTCATATTGGGCCTTTTATGGATTCCACTTCCCAATTAGTCCCAAAGCTATTTCTAAATGATTTATACCTTCAACACTCTAATAACACTCATATACTAAGTGCAAAATCAATTAGTACATGGAAATTATTACTACCTTCTAACAATGTTTGGCACAAATAAATGTTAACTAACATTATCAAGAAAGCATGTTACCTTTTAAAATATACTTTTTCTCTTGAAACTCTGTTCCCTAATTTCCTAGAATAAATAAGTCTTCCAATTCCTTTATGATACTAATTTCTCTGTTTATTTTTTCCAGATCTTTTCCCCAATCCATGGAATTATAGTTTTGTTTTTTTCCTTCAAATTTCTGATTTTGACTTGCTGTTTTCTAGCTCTGACTTCTCTCATGGGGGAGAACTCACACTATCCCATGTAATCAATTACTAGTTTTATATTATTGTCTTGAAAATATTTATTTCTAAATGTCTCCTGCCTTTTAGTGGATATCCTCATGTCAAAGTCCCACTACAACTTTCAACTCAGAACTAACTCATTTTCTCCTAACTGTAAAACCATTGTCTTCCCTGGGTTTTCTCTTTTGGCAAATGACATCAGCATTTTTTAATTCACCTAGACTCAGAAAGAATTAGATTCACTTTTTATGCTGCCCTCTCTGTCATTGCATATGTTTTCTCCTATTGATTCTATTTTTCTTTACCTCTGCTATCTACCCATTCTTTGCCTTATGTAATGGTTAATTTGAATTGTCAATTTGATTGGATTAAGAGATGCTGAACATTAAGAGGCTTCTGGGTGTGTCAATGAGGATGTGTCTAGGAATGTTTGGCATGTGGGATAGTGAACTGAAGTGGAGACACTCCCTTAGTATGGGCAGCACCATCCAATAAGATGGTGGCTGATGGAATAAAAGTTGGAAGTACAAGGAAGCAGCAGGAAATGCAACCTCTATTCTTCTTGACCCAGTTCTTGACTGCTGCTGTGATCACATGAGGACATCAGACTCAGTCCTTCACTCTTCCAAAACATACTCTACCAGTGATTCTCCAGGGAATTTTCAGAAGCCTTTGGTCTTAGACTCCGGTAGCATCATTGATCCCTCTTAGCTTCAGCCTCTTGTACTGCACAGCTACTGGTTACTTCAGCTCTCCAACCTGCAGATGACCTTTGTGGGCTTTCCAGCTTCTGGTCGTGTAAGTCAAAATAATAAATTCCCTCTTTATAATCATATCTCCTTTTGGTTCTATTCCTCTAGAGAACCCTAATACCCCTTCTCAGACCATGCTCAACTTTGGGCCACCATCATCTGTATCCTAGACCACTGATTGGTCTCTCTCAAATCTCCTGGCTCCCACTTTCTTTTCCTTCTAATCTATATCTCACTTGGTCACACATTTTACAATACAAATCTAATTATGTCAACACTCTCTGCACAAGAATTTTCAAAGGAAACATTCCCAGAAGAAATTTCAACATTTTCTTTTAAAATTTAATGTCCTCCACTATATGACCCACCATCTCACTGCCACATGAGCTAGTCTGTGCTCACTATGACAGAAAACTATGTATGTCCTTAAAATATACTGGCCACTAATTATGTGAGACCTGTACACATATGGCTGGCTCCCCCAAGAACCCTTTATTCTAGTTCAAATGTTCATCCAAGAAAATTTTGATGATCCTTCAATAGCATTTCTAAAGAATAAGAAAACCTTTTGCACATAAGAAATATTTCTACATATAATTACATAAAAGGTAAGAAAAATTCAAAAATAACACCATCTACCAGAAAATAAATAACATTAACACCTTGGTGAATATTCTTCCAAACTCTTTATTCTTTGCTATTTATATTTTCATGAATATAATAAAAATAAATTTTTAATAATTTCAATCAATATTTACTGAAGGTAGTTACCTTCTGAATGTCTGAACTTGCAGTCTAATGGGGAGAAAGATTAAATTTGTAGGCAAATGTTTAATTGAAAATGTTGATCAAATAAATCCCAGGCAGTCAGATACTAATAGGGAGGCTCTGACTCACAATCAGGAGAGCAGATGCACTTTGTGAGGACATTAAAAATTAAGACTTGAAGACTGAATTGGAGTCAGCAAGACAAAAAGTCAGAAGGACGGTATTCTAAGAAGCACAAACACCAGACACAATTGCCATGAGATAGGAAAGAGCTTGTTGTAATGCAAGTTCAGGGACTGAGGAAAGAAGGCACAAGCCAGAGAAGCCAAAGAAAGGAGAGCCACACCAGTCAGTGCCCATAGGCCACTCTCAAGATGCATATTTATTTTTTTAAGGGACTAAACCTCCTTTACTCTACTATATTAAACAAAATCTTTAAAATGAGTTGGAAATCTTAAATTTGATTAGAGGAAATAAATCATACACCATGATGGAATAAAGGTCCAAGGGAATAAGTTTAGTTAAATATTTTTAGAATACAGATAGTGGCCCCCACATAATAAAGTAAATGTTACTAAATAGCCATTACAGTCTAAGGAATTTATATATAAATAAATAATTTCTTCTAAACAGAAAATATGAATTCTGCCCTTTAGAATTCTGTAAAGTAGAATATAGAGTAATGCAAAACATACATAATAAAGCCAATGTGTTATCAAGGATATATATCAACTTATGATCAATGTAGACAAGTTTAAAGCAGATTCATTTTCTGGAGTTTACTCAAAGCAGTCTATGGTTTCTCCTCGACAATACAGACTCATGATGTAATTCTCTTCTTGAGATAAAGAAAGAAGCTAGACTAGGACTTCAATTAAAAATACACTACAAAGATTGTTTTCTCTGTGTCCCTTCCTTCCTTTCTGTCTTCTAGATGTGGTCTCACCTTGTTGTCCAAACTCATAATCCTCCAGTCTCAGCCTCCCAAGTACCTGGGATTACAGGTGTATGCTGAGCCAACTGATTTTTGAAAAAGCTGCCAAGAACACACAGGATGGTCTCTTCAATAAATCATTCTGGGAAGGCCAGATGTTCACATACAAAAGAGATGTGACCCCAGTAACTCACCATATATAAAAATCAACTCAAATGGATTAAAGAACTAAATATAAGCACTGAAACTCGGAAACCACTAAAAAAAAAAAAAATCAAGAAATACTACATGAGGTCAGTCTGGGCTGAGAATTTTTAGACATGATCACAAAACATGAACAGTAAAAAAAAAATTGAAAAATGGGATTATATCAAAGTCAAAAGTTTCTGAACAGCAAAGGAAACAACAGAGTGAAGAGACAACCTACAGAATGGGAGGAAGTATTTGCAAGTTATACAGTTGACAAAGGATTGATACCAGAATGGGCAAAAGATCTGTTTGGAAATTTTTCTAACAAAGACATAGAAATAGGTCTGTGAAATACTGTTCAACATCACTAATCATTAGGGAAATACGATCAAAATCATAACATTATACAATATACAGTTCGAATGGCAGTTATCAAAAAGGCTAAAACCGAATGTTGGGGATGAAAGGAGAATTCTTGAAAACTGGTGATGGGAATGAAAATTAGTACAGCCACTGTGGAGAACAGTATGGGAGGTTCTGCCAAGAGTTAGAACTACCACATGATGCAGCAATCCTGCTACTGAGCATCTATACAAAGGAAATGAAATCAGTGTTATCAGAAAGACATCTGAAATTCCATGTTCCTTGATGGAAACAATCAAATGGCTCAAAAAATGTGGTATATATATATACACAATAGAATACTTTTTTAGCCATAAAAAAGGCAAAATCTTATTATTTGTGATATGAATGGGCTAGAGGGATCATGTTAAATGAAATAAGCCAGCACAGAAAAATTACTACTTCATATATGAATACTAAAAATATTGATCTCATAGAAGTTGAGAGTAGAATGATGGCTACCAGAGGCTGGGGAGAATAGAGAAGAAAGGAAAAAGGGAGAGATTGGTCAATATGTACAAGATTACATTTAGGAAAGAAGAATAAGTGCTGGTACGCTTTTGCCTGGTAATGTAACAAAAGCTAAGAATAGCACATTGCATACTTTAAATATTTAGACAAAAAGATTTTGAATATTCTCACAACAAAAAAATTACATGTTTAAGGAGATGAGCATGCTCATTTCCCAGATTTGATCATTGCCCAATGTGTATGTGTGTGGAAACATCTCATTGTATTCCCAAATTATCTGTAATTATTGGGTATCAGCAAAAATAAGTAAAATAAAACAATCTAATTTTATCATTAATAAAGAAAATTATTCTCTATGTAGAAAAATTTAAGTGTTTATAAATTTAAGTGTTATACAAAAAGTAATTCCAAAGTGTGTTCATCCTGGCTCCCTGGATAGCTATTTCCATTCAATGTATTAATTTACTTCCCAAGAGAATATATACCTTCTTAGATGGATATCCAGGAAAGGCATAATGACTAAAAAAGGGTTATTAAGTTGGAAGAACTCAATTTTCACATTCCTCCTTATATATTACTTCTGCTGGGGTGATGGCATAATGAAATTTTACTTGACGTGAATTTCACATTCTATGGCATGCTTCAATGACAATGAATATAGATATTTACTAGATTGAACCAAATGAAATTGCTTTTTAGCAGGTTAAAAATAGCTGAATACTGGCAATTTCATATGGTTTAACCTAATATATGGAATTAGTGAAAGAGGAGGAAGAAGCAATTGCTATTTCTTTTTCTGTTGTGCTCCTCTTTTTTGACACTAGCTGAATTGAGTTTCAACAGGAAGTCATACTTCTTCCATATTCCATAGTTGAATGAATTAATTTCCATGAATTTTAAGATGTGATTGATGTTTTTTACTCCTTCTCTCTACTCATTACAGATAATTCTCTTTACATTTCATTATTGCTGGTGTAAGAAATTACCACTGAAGAAATTTTGAGACTAAATTTGTTTCTTGTTAGGGTACAAATGATATTTATTCTGTATTTTAATTTTAAATATTAAATTCTTTGCAAAGACCTTACAAGTTTAAAGAGGTCTCCCCAAAAATGATTTTATAGAGGGAAAGAAGATCTTGTTGTTTCATGTTATTATTTTATTAGCAATTTAGAAGTAAATTAGATATCTATTTCTATTGTTTTCTGAGGAGCCCATGTGGTCAGTTTTCTGAATGATTTATATATATTTTAAGGGGAGAAAACAGAAGAAAAAATGTTGTTTTATTAACATTTTGTATAATAAGTCTTGTAGTATAACATGCTTAGATGCAATGATTTTTTATAATTTTCCTCTTATCCCTAACTATCCCTTTCTCTGAACTAGACTTCATAAAATAATCTGGACTAGGATAAATCAGGTTTTACTGATTTTACTTTTCAGATTGTAATGCATGCAATTTTGTAATGTGATGAGCAAAAAAAATTGAATTTGAAAGTATATAAACAAATTTTTAGTGGGGGTTCATGGAGTCATAAATATATAATGAAATAAAATAAAGCATCTGTTTTTTCCTTTGGTTTCCCTTCTTTTGCAGAATGGAAAAGTAATTTTTCAATTTTTCAAAGTAGAAGAAGTGAAAGCATATTAGAGTGATGGCTGTATCAATGGACTACTAATCTCAACTAAGGCACAAATGAGATGAATGTTAAATTGCACAGTCATGTATTTCAAGAAATTGTTACCTGTGTTCTTTCTTGTAGGGAATTGTAGGCAACCTATTAAGAGAGTGTCTCTTATTTCTTGTTCTATTGCCAACTTGATATATAACCTCTAAAAAATGTTCCATTCTCCATTTGAATTTTTCACATGTAGATAGGTGTTCAAAATCACTGCTGCTTTTTTTAAAAAAAAATAATTAAGGTTTTGCAGACATGCACACTTTTTAAATGTTCTAATCATGATAGTTTTCAGTGCTCCTGAGATGAATTCATCCTGAATCCAAGAATATTTCTTTAGGTCAAAAATGATATTTTAAGTATGTAATTGTTATGTACTATTTAAATATTAAATAGCAAGTCATAGAAGCTCTGAAATAGATTTTCATAAAAATATTTTCTCAGTGACTAAAATGTATCACATGCACTTTGAATAAAAACTGCAAATGCCAAATCACTACATACAAAGTCCCTACAGTCAGCATTAATTAGAAAAAAGAAAACCAAGCATTTGATTTATCAATCAATATTTATCAATCAATATTTATCAATCAAAATTTACCAAGAACTTTGGCATGCTTTTAACTGCCAAGCATCTTTTATATAAATATAGACATATAATCATAAAATATTTAGTATATGTATGCATTGAAATGCTTCTAAAATATTTGGGACTTAAATACCCAAAATTTATTTAATATGTCAAGATTTTCCATGAGCTGATAAAAATAAAGTAAGAAACATCCCACTTAAAAACGAGCAAAACATGGGGCTGTGGTGTGGCTCAGCAGTAGAGTACTCACCTAGCATGCGCAAGGCCCTTAGTTCGATCCTCAGTACCACATAAAAATAAGTAAATAAAGGCATTGTGTCCAAATACAACTAAAAAAATAAATAAATAAATATAAAAAATGAGCAAAACAAATAGTTCAAAGAGAAGGAAAGAAAATGGCTTTAAGACAATGTAGAATATCTCACACCTTGTGAGAGAAATGTAAAAGAGCATGTGAATACAATGCTGGTAGAAATGCAATCCAGTCCTATTTATTACATTTTTGTTGCATTTATTTATTCTAAATATATACTCACTCTTTTAGCAAAAGTAACATTAAAAGGACACTACTACAACATTATGTGTAGAAATAACATGGGAATTAACCTAAATGCCCACCAATGTTCAATTTTTTAAATGTACTTTTTATACAATAATACATGGATATGTTTCAAAACCATTAAAAAACTGAACAGAGCCTACCATATATGATCTCCCATATACGTCAAGTGGAAAGGTCATAGTGCAGTGTATATATGTAATTGTATGTGTTGAATACACACATATTCACACAAATTAGAATAAATTTAAGTCAGTGGGACTTTTCTGAATGCATTAGAAAAAGTAATTACACATAAGGAAGAGAATGTGTAATTAAAAGACAAGGAACCAAAGGAGAATATTTTTTAGCTTTTGAATTTTAATTGATAGATTTTAATTATGTGTCATGATCTTAGGATATTATGGGTTTTTTTTAAAAAATAAATACCCCAAATAATAGCAATTGTGTCTAATAAGCAACTTCCGAGTAGAGAGTCTGTGAGAGTCTGACAGTGCTTGAAGGCCTTTTAGGTTCACCATGTGGCTATCAGAGTTTGTCCATTCCTGAGCTACCCCTCAAACCTCACCAAAATCATCCCCAGCTATCAGGAATAGAGTTAATGTATTCTGGTACAGCCCGATTACACTAAAGAGATACAAGCTTAGTGGATAAAAGAAGTAAAAACATTCGACACAGTATCCTCCAGTGTCATTTACAGCTTTGCCTTTTGCCCCTGTTTCATTGGCAGCAATCACTGGCACTAAATGACAAACTAAGGAAGATATTTTTTCAGCAAGGACATCTGCTCTTAACACTCTTAGCAACCCTTAGCAACCATGAGGGTGGCATTTTGGATCTGTTAAAAAATTAAGCTATTGATTATATGCATAGGTACATAAATATTTACGTAGATATCCATGGAGGTAGATAATAATTAATACCTATGTTTAATATTGCTTTGATATTATTTTTAATATTTCCAGTAATAAATTAGAAATATTTTTCCCTTCACAATAATTTTTCATAAAGGCATATGAAATCTTTTTAAATCACATATAGGCATTAATCACAAATGTTAAGTAACATTAAGCCTTTTCATCCAGAGAACAAAATTACTAGCTTAGAAGAACAGATACAAGGGTTACTTTATCAAGGTTCACATATCAAAATCACCACTAATTATCAGTGTGATCTGGAGTCAGATACTTCAGTTCTCTGCTTTTCGATTTTCTTGTTAAAAAATGGGAAAACAAAAGCATTTAATGGGGTAATTATGTAAAGAAAAAGTAAGTAAATATGTGGGAAAAAACTTGCTTTTAAAGTGCAGTCAAGGACTTGAGATCACATTTTTGAACTGAATTCTGAAACCTACAAAAATGAATGAAATGGCTTTTTGCCACAATAAAGAAAAGAATGACAACCATTTATTTACTCATTGATAGAACAAAGTTAAATCCAAGTTACTTAAATAACGAATACTTTCTTAATATTAAGCATGTCCTATGTAACAATGTGCTTATAGTAAAAATTATTCATTGTTTATCTAAAATTCAAGTTTAACTGGATATCTTGTATTTTATCTGGCAATGCTAATTAACATTTCTGAATATTACTGTAAACCAGTAGTCTTAGATGCTTGGTATACAGAAGGGTAGGTAAATCACAAAGTTGTTGAAAATTCCAAGAGTTTACAGTCTAGTTGGTGAGACAGATTATTGATCATTATATCGTAGTATGATCAGAGTGTATTAAAGGAGTGAACAGAGTGACACCCAATCGTGTGGGAAGGTCCCAGCCCTGACTAGGAGATGGGTAGGGGAATAAATGGGTTGATGGTAGAAAGGATCTGGAAAAATACAGTAGGAGATGATGAGTTCAGGTAAAAACTGGTGTGCATATAGAAATGAGTCAACACAGAAAGTAAGGTGGTCATGCCACCAGAAACAGCCTGTGAAAAAGCATGAAGGGATATTGTTTATAGGGAATACCAAGTGATGAATAATGGCTGGAACCCTGGAAGCAAGTAGGGAAGAAATAAGAATGAGGTTAGCAGGGTTGGAACAGCAGGAATTACAAAAGGCTGCATGTTGACCATCTTCAAATACAAAATTTAGCACTTTTTTTTCCTTTTACTACATTGCTAAACCTATATCAAAACTCTGGAAGGTACAATAAAAATCAGGACTAGCAGGAGGCAAAATGTGGCCAATATGTTCATCAGGGGTCTGGGTTTATTATTTTGCTTTCTTTTTTGTTGTTAAGAGACTAAAGGAAATTGTGTGGGAAAACCATTAAATCCTTCCTGGATAACTGTAAGAAACTGTTTAAAGTTAATGGCCATGCTATTAGTACTACCAAGTCTTTTCTTGCCTCCCACCAATTCCTCTCATTGTTCCTCTGCTCAATATGCCCTTGTATTTTAATTTGCATGACAATAATGGACAGACAGGTGACATTTGGAATACTTACTTTCAGTTCTGGGTCCTGTAACATTGACTGGACACTGACATTATATTTCACCTATGGTCCATTTACACCTACAGCTTTGAATGCCAAAGTGCTGGGGCACTATTTCCCTTACTATCAATGAATAATACTTAATTGACTACCTACTGTATTAGAAGTACTGGGAAGGCAGATAGCAAAACCATGAACTGTTACCTTGAATTTATAGCTGATAATCACGAAGCATCTATGGCAACAAAGTAAGGTCATTTCGCTAACAGATGTGGCACAATTGAAACTGACCAAAAGTTTCAGAGACTTTAAGGCTTGGGAGAAACAACAATTACTGAGCACTTCTAGCCAGGTATTTGCTGCTTAGAAGCAAACTATCTAAATCATATAATCATATAATCAGAGGCCAGCAAACCCTGGATCAAAACTAGTGAGCAGGCTATTTCTATAAAGTTCTCAAGCTGTGAATGTTTTTACAGTTTTAAAGGATTATTTGGAAAAGTAAAAGAAAAGACAAAAGAAATATAATAGAGAAACAAGACCACCACACTTGATACATAAAATCTAGAAAATTTACTATCTGGCTCTTTATAGAAAAAGTTTGCCTACCCAGGAATAGATGGAACAACTGAAGTTCAGAGAGCTTCAAGGATCTGCCTGCAGTCATATAGGTAAAAAGAAGAGAATCTGGATTTTAACTGAGATTTATCTGTTCTCAATGTCCACATACCTTACACAAATTGTGCTGTCTCCCCAAAGTTAGAATTATCAGTGTCCATCAGCTCCAAGGCTATGACCAAAGGGTCATATGACCAAAATTCTAGGGTCTTGGACTTGGTCATCCTTACTGTGTGACAGCACAAACATAAACTGATATTTATTTAACTGCAAGTCCACCATTGTGCAAAAAAATAACTTCTGTGCCACTCCCTTCCATTCTTCTTATTTTATGCATCAATTCCCTGAGGTCAGAGGATCTAATCAGGTCCACATGTTTAATTAACATTTCTCATCAATAACACAGAAGAGAATCTACACTGCAACTGATTCTACAATGCCTTTTGCAGACCATATCTTCAGTGACTCAAAGGAAAAAGCTCAGTAAATACAAGTGTAGGTTAATAAAATAATATTTGACAGTCTTTTAGAAATCACATGTCAAATAGCCTGCTAATTAAATAATGTCTTAGTGAAACTTGTAATAATCTTAATTAAGGTATCTAGTAGTTTAATTATGTGATGCTACAGCATGAGGTTTACAATCATCTTTTGCCACCTTCCCTCTTAATCACAAGGCTGAGAAATCTCATATTGCCACCAGATGAGCTATCATCTAGTCTTTGGTAGAGCAGTCAGTAATCTCACTCCATTAGATCCTTGCTATGCTATTTTCTTTAACCTGCCCCCAAGACTGTGGACCTATATCTTTTAAGAACAAAGTAGCCAAACCTACTTTCCTAAATCAAAACACAGTATGAGTCAGAGTTTTTCTTTTCTCCCATTCTTCTTATCTCCCTCCCTCTCTCCCTCCTTCCCTTCTTCTATTCATCCATCTATCTACCCTATTACGTACTATGACAGATATAGTGATATATAATGCATAGTCCTTACTCTCAAGAAATTTACAGTTTAATAAAGGCAATACATGAAGTTGGAAACAAATCTTTCTTACATGTTACTGATAATATTAGCAACTATAGAAATTTTAGTTAACAATAAGTGATATTGAGTAATCACATGTGCAAACTTCCTCCCTATTAAGGGATTTGCTTCTTTAAATACTTAATTTTTAAAATATCTCTATGATTTAGTTACTTTTATACTTTCCTAGTTTGATTAAGGTTAGGCAATTTTCCCAAGGCCATAAAACTAATGAATGTCAGAGCAGAGCAGATTCATATCCATGAAGTCTGGCTTTAGGTAACCACGAACTGTGCTTCTTGAACCATAAGTTTTCATATTTGATCTTCATAACAATCACAACAGTGATACATTTTTTAGAATGTCTTCTCAAATCACCATAATCACATTTCCATAAGAATGTCCTGTCCTCCAAGTCCAGCCTTTGATGACCCCTTCCTCTGCCATTAGGCTTTTATGCTCATAGCTGCTTGGAGCTAAATGGCCCTGACCAAAGCTAATGGATCAAATTCTATTGAGGAATAATGGGAATCAAGGACACTTTTACCTGAGGACAAGTAAAAATGTGAGGGCTTTAGTTACTGTATGGACAGAAAAAGCAGCGAAAACTGGTATACAGGAAGAAAGGAGAAATGTGAAGAGAAACACTGAGATGACAGGAGTCTACTTGTTTTGAATGGATTTCTTGGTGCTCATTATAATTTTGAGAGGCCAAAGAATCCTATGAAACTTAGAGTCTGTAAGATTTCTTATGTCTATTCAATATGGTCTCTCATGAGTCACATTGGCTGGAATTGGGCTTTGATACTTACAAATTATACAAACGATGCAGATATATGTCTCCATTTTCAGGTGGAGGAAAATGAATCTCCAGGAGTTTATTAAAAACCATAAAAATAATTATAACACAAGTGGGAAAGATTAAAATTTCACACGCTAAGTAGGAATCCAGAAGGAAGAGAAAGAAATTGCATGCAGGTAGAAATCTAAGAAGGCTATATGAAAGAGGAGACATTTACTAGGTGTATTGAGGTAATTTTTTATTGTAGTGGTATAAGAAAGACTGTTCTAAACAGTGGGGGCAGCATGAACCATGCTGAACTCTGGGGAGATCACCTTCACAGGAACAAAGCTGAATTGAAGAGATATGGAAGATTGCTTCAGAAAGGTGAACTTTCTGAAGTTCAATTTGGGGACAGATTGTAGCAGGCAGAGAATACAAGGCTCTGATATTCAGACATTGGCACTATCAAGTAAAGTGTGAGAATAAATCAGAAATGGGAACACCACTTAAGGAGTTCAAGGAGAAGATAAAAAAGTGGCCCAAGAAGGAATTCGTCAAGATTCATTTTGTCTTGGTTGGGTAAATAGCTGGTCTGCCCCCCCCCCCCCCCCCGCCAGAGAACTTCCCACCAATACCCTCTCCCAAAAGCCAATAAGAACCACATCCACAAACCATAAAACACTGTAGACATCAACACAAAATATGTCGAAGTGATACATACTGATATTGATCATTCTTTTCCCTAGAACACCTATGGTCTTAGTTTTCTTGTTCATGAAATATGTATCTGGACAGAGGGTGGGGATAAATCAATGCAGAAGGCTCAGATAATTATTTTGAAATATAGTTTTACTAAATTAAAATATGCAATAGTATGGCCAGGACAGAGAGATGAGGCGATGGTTTTGGGGGAGATGTTTAGGCACAGCCTTCCCAGAAAAACATAGGTTGAGTCTTAACAAAATAAAATTGAACAAATTATATTATGCACATGTAAAAATATGTC
Organism: Marmota flaviventris; assembly: GCF_047511675.1. Taxonomy (NCBI): domain Eukaryota; kingdom Metazoa; phylum Chordata; class Mammalia; order Rodentia; family Sciuridae; genus Marmota; species Marmota flaviventris. The sequence goes on along the minus strand of NC_092501.1, from coordinate 72,355,216 downwards.
TCAAGGATTCCCAATATTATGTATAATTATAATACACCAATAAAAATATTTACAAAATGAAGAGTTAGCCAGAAACGGTAAGGGAAGGAGTTAAGTGGCAAGTGGGCAGAAATGTCCCCAGGAGAGACAGTATAGAGTTGAGAACAAGGGGAGAAACCACCAACACTCTTATGATTTTGGTGCTCTAAAATGAGAGTCAGAGGGTAATGAGGTAACAAGATAGAGAAGAGGCAAGAGGCAGATCACAGAGGACCTTGAGAGAAGTACAAGCTACTTATCACAAGATATTAAGTGGTGAACTCTCAAATAACACTGCACAACACGTCTCCAGGAAACTGTTCAGCATGGAAGCATTTCACCTTGAGCCTCAAGAACAAACTATTTATATCTAGAGGAAGCCTAAAGTTAGACAGGATTAAAACATTCCCATTGACCTACAAAACCTCTATCATCTCTCAGATCCTAACTTCCAGAATCATTTGAATTTCCTATTAATATGAAAGCAATAGAGTGGTGAAAATACTGATTATTACCAACTCTGCTAAGATATTTTAATAGGAATACAGACACATTATCTTTGGTTATTTGGAAGTTCCAAATAACCAAATTACAGAGTAAGAGTGTCAGCAAAGGCCGTCATCACACTGCCAAGGGAGCAAAGTGGTTTAAACATAATATTAGTACAATACTTTACATCTTTGGGCATTCAGTATGTGCCAGACACCATGCCATGTTCTCACGTGAAGTTCTTACTTTAAAGAACATGTTATGGGAAACTGCTTTTCTAAATGACTTCCTTTGCCACTTCCCCCGCCCCCAACTGCAGTTCCCTGTATATATTTTGTGATGGCAGGAATGTTGGCAGGTGAGTCCAACATATTAGGTTCTGGATCTTTCGGTTTCTAGATCATAGATTAGTTATTTGACCTCACTGACCCTAGGCTTATTTATCTGTAAAAATGGAACTATAATGTTTGCATCACATGCTGATGGAGATTCAACAAAGATAATCTGAATGACAAATCCTGGAACAGTTCTGGCACTTGTTGGCATTAGTGAACATTCCTTGGTCATGCTAAGTTAGGTACTTTCACAGTTTAATGGGACACACTTCTCTCTGGGCACCTGCCTTAGTTAGGTAATTCAGCTTTCGTAAGAGGATGGCAATTCTACCCACTCTTGGAACATGCAGTTCTCATGGAATTGGTCACACTACATAGCAATACTGCAGCTACAATGGTTTCAGGGTATTACTGGCAATGTAGGTAATCATGTTTCTATTGAGCAATCAGTCTGTTTATGGCTTTTGGACATTGGACATTATATTGCATGCAGCTAAGCCTTTTTTCCCCCTGTTTATTGGGAAGCATAACTCCAAACTGTGATCCAGCTCTAAAAGTCATACTGGACCTCACAGAATAGACCATGGCACTGATTTTATTCTCTCCTCCTATCTCCTCTCCCCTGCTCCCACACATGCAATTTCCCTTGCCTCAATTTCTTAGTGTATTTTTCCTAAGGTATTAATCTCTCTTCCTCCTTCCATCTTTCTAAACATAAAACAAAAATCCTGTGGGGAACAGGCAGATTCAAAAAGGATTACAGATACAGAGCTCTGGTACATAGGCCTTTTCAACCTAGCATCCTCACAAGGCTGTTTAGTGCTGTTTTCCTGATAAATACAAGGTGTGTCATGACCCTGATCTGCTAATTATTACAATTACTTTACAATGCCAAAGTGCACCTCTGACTTACTGAGATGTGAGTAGGCAGGGTACTGGATAGGGGAAGGAATGACAAGGGACCACCATCTAAAGTCAAGTGAAGCCTGTTGGCACTGCTGTATGTAACTTACTTGGGAGAATTGTATTATTATCATTATTGTTGTAAGGCCCTATAAAATCTTTGGGGGGTAAAATATTTTATAACTAAATAAATGGTGGTTGTTCATTAATTTCCTTTCCTTGACTAGCCAAGAGATTCCAAAATACACAATATCCTCAAATAAGAAAATTGACTTAAAAATATAAGGTAGTTGTACCCCTTTCTCCATCTTTATAGAGATGTTTTTAAGAAGCTGCAGTTATTCTGTTAGAAAAATGATGGTGTATGTGTTGGAAGGGGGACAGTATCTAAATTTTACATTTAGAAACATAATGTGGTTCCCAAAATATGAAAATTTTAAATTTTTGATTATGTTCCTGGCCACTCCCCTTCTAAGACTTGTGATGAATTTCCGAATATAAGGTTGCACCATGTACTCATTAAAATTTCCTTGTTCCTCAAAATTTATACAAAAATTCTACTTTATTATTTTAATTGATTATGTACAGAAACATTTTCAAATGGAAACTTTTTTATAATAAACTATAATCTGTAAAATAGACCAATGCTAGGTTTTAAACTTAGAGAAATTTAATAAACAATATCAGAAGAGAAATAAACTAGCTGTCCTTTTGCTCTGATTATTTATAGTATACTGAAAGGGAAATGATTGGCCACATTATACATGACAAAGCAAAATGTGATCCACTTGGGGGGTGATATTTGGACTCATCCTAAGCCAACCACACCTAAGCATCTTTGACAGGTCATTGTTTGAAGATGAAATAAGGACGGGGTGCTGCTCCTCATCATGATACATATCATGGTGGGGGGCCAGGCAAATGAATAAAAATTTATGTACTGAAAAAATATGTATGTACTCAAGAGCTTCTCATGGCTATTTTCTTAGCTACATACGGATTAACATCTATTACACTGGCACATCCCTTGTGTCCTTGGCATATTTTCACTGTCTTAGTGGCCATTTTAATGACTCAGATATTTTTCAAGAGTTTAAAAGTAGAATGGAACATGAGAGGAAGCAAACACGTGACCAGTAAAACTGGAGTCAATATTTATTCTTCTGCTTATTAGTTCTGAGACATCAGGCTGTCATTTAACCTCTCTGAACCTTTATCTCCCTTTGTAAAATGAGTACAACATTTACCGTGTGTGTGTGTGTGTGTGTGTGTGTGTGTGTGTGTGTGTGATCTTAAAAAAATGGAGATGTTCTAAAATAACCAATGGAAATAAGACATATGCCAACAACTAGATCTATATTCCATTGTGTAAAATCAATTATTAATTAAACATTTTACCATATTTTGAGAGGTTAGGTGAGTATTCTAGCTGTGCTCTATTTTACAATGCAAATCCTATCTTCTATTCATATTCTCTAAATTGAAATTAAAGCAGATAGTAGCAGAATCTGGGAACTGCTAAGTAATACTCAAAGGCACCACTGGAGAGTGACACATTGGTGATGAAAATCTATGGTCCAGAGACTCATAATGAAGCCTGAGCTTTATTACCTATGTGATAAGAATTTATCAAAATACTGTCACCTTGTTAGTTGAGTAGCTGCTATTTTTAAGAACTTTACCACATTTTCTAGACAATCTACAAAGAACAGTGGGAAAAGAGATAAAGGGAAACATTTTAAAAGTTCAAGTAATTATTTGCAGAGATTATTTCAGAAAACATAATAATCTTGCTCACATAATAAATATTTTGTGAAGTTTAAAAGAATGTTTCCCAAATGACTCTCACTGCACATCAGACATTATGTAAAAATGTCATTCTCAGACTCTCAAATTCACTTGAGACTTTATTGAAATTAACAGTTTGGATTTTACTACAAGTCCAATTCCTTGACTGTTATTTAGCAATTGCGATACGGCAGATCAAAAGGCTACAGCTGCATCTTTCCCCACACTTAGATCATTGTTCAAAATGTTATACTTTGTCAAATCAGGACTTCTGCGGTAACCCTTCCACTGCGACTTGAGGGAGCTGAGAATATATTCTACTTACAGATTGTTCCTGGTCATTCAGTTGACTGGGAAATTGTTCCTCTCACATCTTGATTTCAAGATGAATATACATTATGATTTAGATACTTTCTCTTTATGCTTTCTAGAGCTAGTCACATCCAACGTGACCAATGAAACTCTCTCAACCTCTTCTTTTCCTCACTGTGTGGGGTGGGGGTGGAGGAGTCAGGACATTTTAGGACATTTAAAGAAAAAGCAAGCCTTCCTCACCACACTGGCATTGATGTGCCAAGATCTGCTGCACAAGTAATTTGTTACTAAAAATGGCTAAAGCATGCTCCTGAATAATTTGCTGAAAAATACACATAGGGCTGGGGTTGTGGCTCAGCAGTAGAGCACTCGCCTAGCATGTGCAAAGCCCTGGGTTCAATCCTCAGCACTACATAAAAATAGATAAATAAAATAAAGGTATTTTTTTAAAAGTCAATTACTTAAAAAAAAAGAAAGAAAAATACTCATAGGCTAGAATAGCTTCAGGATTATTTATTCCTATAACACAGATCCTCTCCCTACCTGTCACTATAATTTTCTTTAAAGAAATAGGAGAAACAAACTAGGAACAAATATAACTCAAATTTATACTGCAGGTTTTACTGTTTCTCACGAGGGCCATCTATGATTTGTGCCACAGAAGGAAAATGCCAGAAAGCACAGGCCTCAACTATACAATCTTGAGTTTGCTCACATGCTGTCTTACATTGCTCCCTAAAAATTTAATACCTATGTAAGTTATTTTTCTCACCAACTTGTGGATTTCTGGAGAAAGAGGGCTGCCAGATGTAGCATGTAAAAAATGTAGATTTTGCAAATATTACATGAAATATCCCTTTACTAAAAATCAAACAAACACAGCTAACCACTATTTATCTGAAATTCAAATTTCACTGGGTGTCCTAGGCTCTATCTTGCAATCCTACTGAAGGAAAAAGTCATGCTGAACACTTTCTAAAAATATCTCCAATATACCAGATTCAGTGCTAGGCACCTGGAGGGATTTCATTAAATATTATGAATTTGCAATTTGGAGACTTTTATTATTTTGTTCTATTTTAAAAATAAGCATTGAAAAAAAAGTGCATGTTCATTTTTCTGGATGATTTCAAAGGGACACTAAAAGAAAACTGTGGCTTCATTTTATTCTTCCCTGGGATCTTTCATAGTTCCCTGCTACATGCTACAAAGCCAAGAATAACTCAGCACTCAGCGACATAATGCTTTAATTCCACATGGCACTTCAGGGTTATTATCTCATCCTTCACACAGGTCCTTAAGTTTCAAATAGATTAAGTCTGCTTCTTATCAACATCTTAGAAATGTGTTAAAGAAGAACCAATTGTAAAACACAAGGAAACCTCCAACATAAAAGTTGTAATATGGAGTATTTTTTTCAGAGTGACTTCTGCTTCCTTATGGAATTGGAGACAAATTCAGATTCAGATGTGCCTCTTCAAGTTGGTAATAAAGGAAAGTTGTTGTTTCTTAATTCCATTAAACAATAAGGCAACCATCTACTTTGCATATAAATTTAGTGAACTCACCCTTTTCAGATTTTAAGAACATATGAATGACAAAAGTCTTCTTTTCACTGATTATTAAAATAGAACCTGTGTGGTCTTTGTCATTTCTCTATGCTGTTTATTGTATAGTTAAAAATATTTACCATCAATGCAGATCAAATGAAAGTAAATCAAACCTCAAGTCAAGTGAAACTAAAAAATATATTTGGAACTCCATATTCCTCCTCGAAAGTAAAGAAAAATATTGTACATTTATGGCTTAATACTGAAAATAAAAAGATTCTCAACTGGGTAGATAGAACAGTTAAATTCCTAAAAGGTTGATATACATTTGTTTGATCGGATCTTATACCACTGATACAGTGTCATAAATTAAGAAATTAATTTATAAAATTAAAATTTATAAAATTTAATTTATAAAAATTAACCTGAGTTAGTTTAGAGATAAAAAAACAATAAGATGTTTCAATTCATGAACTCTCTTAAAAAAAGAAAATGCTTTAATATTTCAGAGTTGGAAAGAATCTCCATATCTCATATAGTTCATCTCTGCTATCATTTAAATATGAAGTATTCCCCACTCATGTGTGAGACAAAACCAGAATTTTCACAGGTGAAATTATTAAATTATAAGAGATGTAAACTAATCAGTGGATTAATCTACTGATATGGATTAACTGGGCAGTAACTGTAGGGAGGTAGGGTGCAGTTAGAATCACGGCGGGGGGGCAGTGTGTCTTTGAGGTTTATATTTTGTCCTTGCTGAACAAAGCTCTCTATTTCCTGGTTGCCATATTCTGATGATTTCATGGCCTTCTACCAAAATGACCTTCTACCAAAATGTTCTATGTCACTTTGGGCCAAAAGCTATGGAGTAGGCTGACTCTTCACTGACTCTCAAACTGTGAGCCAAAATAAACTTTTCCTTCTCTACATTGTTCTTGTCAGTTCTTTTGGTCACAGTGCTGAAAAAGCTCACTAAAACAATGTCTTCATAACATGTTTGTATCCTCTTTTGAGGCATTTTTCCATGCAATGATAGAAAATTATTAAAACAATGCCAAATTGTCAAAAGTCTCAGCAGAGATGGTACTATAATGATTTCCTTTTTCTATCCTTCAGGGTGATAACTTCTTTTTTAAGAAATTATGATAAATCATAACCGTCATTTTATCAGATTTAGGATTAAGTAATGTTGGAAGGTCGTATGCTGTTTTGCATGCTGTGCTTCCATGCTTAGCATAGAAATAAGGTTATATCCATTTGTGAATGCCCCAAGCAACTTAATTTAAAACAATATTAAAGCATCACTTATAAGAATTGCATCTTACATAATACTTCATCAGGATCTTAGTTATCAAAATGACATTCAATGTGCTCCCATGTACATAAAATATATGTTAAAATATCAATATGAAATTACAGTCATCATTTAATCATTTGCTCAGACTGGATAATTTAAAACTCAGGATTTATGTTTAATTTTAAATTTGAGTTAGAATATAATTAATTCTAAGCTAAAATAATTTATGAGCTATAACTATATTTTAAAGTCATGATAGAAGATAGCTCATTTGGTCACAAAATTAAAGGTTGATTTTAATTTCACTTTTTAAAGACTTTTTTCTTGACTGAGCAATACCTAAGAAGATGTATAAGTCCTAGGATTGGAATTTTATCAACTTAACTGTTGACTTAAAGCTAATGATAACCCTGATGCTATTATGTATAAAGAAAAAAAATGAAGTTTTTAAAATATTTAATCTTAATCAATAATTATAAAATATTTTCCTAGATGATACACACAGAGAGAGACACATACATGTAATTATTTTCTGTCTATGTAAAATTTGGAACAACCTTAAACTTAAAGGGTCATCTGCATTAGATTCTGCTAAAGTTCACAGAGCAATTGCCTTGCTCTAGGCACCATGCTTTTAGGAATCAAATGCATTATTGAATTTCACCTTTACCAAAAACACTTGAGAACAGTATTAAAACTCCTGTTTTGTAGCTGAAGATGCCACTGAGTTTTTTCACACCCCAGTGACTGCTCTATTCTTTGAAAATCTCTAAGGAAGTACTGATTGAATCATTTTATGAAATACTGAATTTTAGTGGCTGGTATTTTCATTTAATTTTGTTTGTGTACGTTTTCCTCATGCTGACATCTTAAAGAAAGGGGCTGTTCTTATACAGCATACCTGGCAAAGAGGTACGTATACGAGCAGGTTTTTTAACAGGGTTCCATGAATAAACAAATAAATCACTGTCTGAAGGGCAGATAAGTTCTGTTGTTATTTTTGTAGCCTCCTATTTCCACAAGCAAATAGGGAGGGAGTGCTATTGTCTTTCCATGACATGTAAAATAATATGGGAAATCAAGCATTTGGGTAGAAGCAGTTCAATACTGTAGCAGACGCTGTCCATGCTCTGCCATTTCTCTGTGGGTACCTTTTACCACCATAGTACATATAGGCTGAAAGTATACTTTTCACTTCCTCAAACCCAAAGTTGAATCTTCTTATGGGGGAACTGGAAGGAAAATGAGCTTTCTTTGTGTATAAACTGAGTAAGAAATGACCAGGGATTTATGTGGACAGGGAGTGGTAAACCAATAACCAGGTTGCAAGAATATAAATATTACAATCCTTTTACAATTGAGCAGTACAGCTCAGGGGTATGTCATACACTGTTCCCAGAGCTCTCTGCAGGACTGAATCAAAATTAGACTCTCTGCAACTTTACTTGATATCATACCCTTATTTAGTTTCTTACCCCTCTTTATCTCTCTTCTTCAATCACCTATTTTTCTGGGCTCACACTTCTTCCATAAGCCCTCTTTATAGAAATCATGGTCTCAGGTTTTGCTTCCCAGTTTAAGACATACCCTCTACCATATAGCCACAATGCACTGAAGATCTTGAAATAACTGTGTGCTTTAATAACAATGCTAAATTAAATGACTCTGTTGTAATGAAATAAACTTATGGTAGACAGAATAATGACCTCCCAAAGACATCCACATCCTAATTTTAGGATCTGTGATTATTACATGACAAGATGGAATTATAAACTGTAAAGACGGAATTGAGGTTTGAATCAGCTAACCTTAAGTTAAAAGAGATTATACTAAATTATACCGGTGAACTCAATGTAATAAAAGAGTCCTTAGAAATGGAAGAGAAAAAAAGAGAGAATGTTAGCATGTTGTGACATGAAAAAGGCTTGGCTGGCCATTGCTGACTTTGAAGATGGAAGAACATGAATGACAGAATGCAGAAGCCTTGAGAAGCTTTCTTTGTGTGTAAACTGAGTAAGCTTTCTTTGTGTATAAAGGCAAGAAAATGGATTTTCACTCAGAGCTTCCAGAAAGGAACCAAGTTTTAACACCTTTATTTTAGACGTCTATGTTCTACAACTGGAGAATAATCAATTTGTGTATTTTTAACCAAATAATTTTTTTGGCAATTTATTACAGTAGTAATAGGGTACTAATACAAATTATAACAGCTTAACTCTGGCTCTGGGTACTGGTAGCTAGGTGACCTTGGGCAAGACATTTTAACCTTTCTGGACCTCAGCTGTCTTATTGATGAAATAACTACCTTATAGGGTTGTTTTGAAGACTAAATGGGTCAATATATATGAATTATTTAGAGGAGTACTTGGCCCAGTAAGAATTCATTAAATGTTTATTACTCCATTACCGTTGTTCTGAAGTGCACTGTATTCCTGGAAAACTGAACTTGTTTTCCCACTGTGTTTATTTCAATCTGTGTAATGTAATAGGATTTTCAGAAAGCTCCCATATGTTTTAGTCAGCTTTTCACTGCTGTGACCAAAGGACCTTACAAGAACAACTAGAGAAGGAAAAGACTATTTGAGGGCTCACGCTTTCAGAATTCTCAGTCCATAGATAGCTGGGTTCATTCCTTGTGCCTCAAGGCAAAGTAGAAAATCATGGCAGAATAATGTAACAGAAGAAAGTGGCTCAGGACATAAAAACCAGAAAGAGAGAGAGAGAGAGAGAGAGAGAGAGAGAGAGAGAGAGAGACAGACACTCCACTTACCAGATACAAAATATATACCTCAAATCACATGCCCCCAAAGAGGCCTCCAGCCCCACCCTAACTGCCCTCAGTTACCACTCAATTAATCCTTGTAGGGGATTAATTAATTGATTGGATTAAACTTCTCATAACCCAAAAATTTCACTTCTAAGCTTCTTACATTGTCTCACACATGAGCTTTTGGGGGATACTTCATATCCAAGCCATAACAGCATGCAAAGTGCATGTAGGGAAATATCATTCTGAAGCACTGCCTCCACAGGGGTCCATGTTTGGGAAGTGGATGAGATAGATTCTGTAAAATACATGGGTGGTTACAGTAAAATTATGTCAAATCCATGTTCCTTAATATTTTTCAGGCCAGACAATATTAAACCAATGAAATATAAATTGGACACCAGTCTCCAAGGTCTTGGCAGCATTAGATCTGTATCAGGAGTCTTTGAAATTTGTATTCTATTGTCAAACTAAGGCAGGAATGAAATAAAAATAAATCCACTCATATATTTTTATACATTTTTCAGAAGTATGTTACAAATTGCAGAGATACAGGCTGAGGTGAATTCAGAAAATTAAAACTAAGCTAAGGAGACACATTTATCACTCTGAATGACATGTATATGAACATCCAAATCCTCTAAGATTATTTATTTGCATATACCTGTCAAATTGCCTTGGACATCGAAATCATAATAGAAATTCTTTAGCTAACCTCTGGTGAATATATTCTGAGTGACAAAGCAGAAACACCAAAAATGAAAAAGAATTGAAAGCAGCATTAAAACTGTCATTTCCTTCTAGCTACATTTCTTTATGAAAGAAGCTTAATCCTACTCTTGTTTTGGTAAAATCACAGTTAGTACTAAAGCAGCTATAAATAAAAGGTTGGGAAAAAAATGAAGTAAAGGTGATCCACAAATGTCAACAATATAGACAATATGAAACCAACAAAACAATTTTAACAAATCATCCCGGAAAAATGTTCTCATTTTGGCCATAATTTCATGTAAAGTGAGTAGTTTCTTGGCAACAGATGTTTCTATTTCCTCTCAGAGGGATAAAGGAGGAGTTCTTGCACTGTTGCCAGGGTTTTGCAAAGAGTCACAGGTGGGATCTGTGCAGGCTGACTCATCTTAGCTGAATCTGGATCAACAGTAAAGCCACAGTGTCTAACTGACTGGTATGGCGTTAAAGGTCAGTTAACATTGCAAAAAACACAACAAACAAACAAAAACACAGGTTCACTGTATAGACTTTCACATTAAATCTACTCTGGCAGGTGAAAAATGCACATCCCTCACTATTGCAGGGTGAGGGGTACATGTTTCTATTCCCATGCAGTTCATTAGTGCTACTGGAAAACTAGCCTAAATTCTACTTTCACTGATTCTGGATTCATGCTAACTCTACCCTAGAGAGAGCGTCAGATGCATTTAAAACAAACCAACCACTAAAATACATCAGAAGCCCTTCCTTGGCATCACTCCTAAGGGCACTCATGTGCACTCTTTATACAGTACTCAGTTCACTGTGCTGCTGAGAGAAGGCTGGGATCCTCTACCGGGCTGGAGGCCTATCCCTTGCTGCATCTGTTAGCAGTCCAAATCCCTGGGGCTAGACCCAAAGTCTGAAAGTGCCACTGTCATTTTTTAGCATACCTAATTTTTTGAAGGTCTTCCTTATTTCCTTAATTATTTAAGTATACTGGCATCATGAAATAATAATAAAATTAATAATATTAATGAAATCCACACATCCACAGGAGCAGAAGTAGCAGCCAAATGTCACATAATGTGCCTTAATGTATTGCACACATATCCTGTTTAATTCTCTACCCATGAAGAAAACATCCATATCTTCATTTTTCCTGAAGAGGAAAAGGGAGCTCACAGAATGAGATTAACTCAAGGCAGCTGGCTATTTGGTGATAAATCAGGATTATTATATCAGATCTTTTGATTCCAAAAGCAACCCTCCTTGTATCCAGGTCACTGTGAAAAGTAACATATTTTTTATTCTTACATTACAGTTGTACATCATGGTGGGATTTGTTTTAACGTGTTTGTACATGCACACAATGTAACAGTATAATTTGACCAATATGATCCCCAGTATTTCCCTTTTCCCTTTCTTCCTCCCTCCTCAAGGTCCCTTTCCTCCACTCCACTGCTCTCTCTTTGATTTTCATGAAACACACCAATACCATTTTTCTTTTCTTTTTTCCACTCTAGTTTCCACATATGAGAGAAAATACATGACCCTTGACCTTCTGGGCTTATTTCACTTAACATAATGGTGTGTCACTCCATCCATTTTTCTGCAAATGACATAATTTCATTTTTCTTTGTAGCTGAATAAAACTCTTTTGTGTATTTATACCACATTTTCTCAATGCATTTATCTGTTGATGGACACTTAAGCTGGTTCCATAATTTGGATTCTGTAAATTGTGCTCCTATAAACATAGACATTTATGTATCATTGTAGTATGCTAACTTTTATTCTTCAGGATAAATACTGAGGAGTGGTATGGTTGTGTCATATGGTGGTTCCGTGCCTAACTCCATTCTGATCTCCATAGTAATTGTACTAATTTACACCAATTATGCAAAAGGGTTTCTTTTTCTCCACATTCTCTCCAGAATTTATTATTGTTTATATTTTTGATTACTGCCATTCTGACTGTGAGATGAAATCTTAGTGTAGCTTTGCTTTGCATTTCCCTAATTACTAATGATGTTGAACATTTTTTCATATATTTGTTGACCCTTTGTATTTATTCTTTTGAGAAGTGTCTGTTTAACATATTTATTTGTTCATTTATTAATTGGGTTTTTTTGGTGTTAGTTTTAAAAATTCTTTATATTCTGGATATTAATCCTTTGTCAGAAAAGCAGCTAGCAAAGATTTTCTCCCATTCTATAGGTTCTCTCTTCATGCACTTAATTGTTTCCTTTAGTATTCAGAAGCTTTTTAATTTGGTGCCATCCCATTTATTAAATTTTGGCATTATTTCCAAAGTTTTAGAAGTCTTATTGAGAAAGTCATTGACTGTGCCTCTTTTGTCGAAGTGTTGATTCTATGTTTTCTTCTAGGACTTGGAAGGTTCTTGGTCTCATTTCTAGGTCTTTGATCCATTTTGAGTTGATTTTTTAAGCAGGGTGAGAGATAAGGTCCTAGTCTCATTCACCTATATGTAGATAACCAGATTTTCCAGCACCATTTGGTAAATAGGCTATCTTTTATCTAATGTCTGTTTTTGACACCTTTGTCAAGGATCAGATGACTGAACCTGAGTGGGTTTGTCTTTGTGTTTTTTATTCTGTACCACTGGTCTATTTATCTTTATTCCAGTACCATGCAGTTTTTGTTAGTATATCTCTATAGTATATTTTGAAGTCAGGTATTGGGATACCACCAACATTGCTTTTTTTTTTTGGCTTAGAATTGCTTGGGCTATTGTGGCTGGGTCTTTATTCTTGTAAATGAATGTTGCAAAAGATTTTTTCTAGTTCTGTGTGTTGGTTGCAATTGGTATTTTGATATGGATTGCATTTAATCTGTTTGCTGCTTTTATTGTTTTTTATTGTAAGTATCCATGAGTAAGAGAGAACAATAATAATTTTGCCTCTCCATTTGTTTGTCTTTTTCAACTTTTTTCAATGTTTTATAGTTTGCATTGTAGGGATCTTTCACCTCCTTAGTTAAATTTATTTCTAGGTATTTTATTTTATTTTTTGAGGCTAATATGCATGTGATTGTTTTCCTTATTTCATTCTCAGCAGATTCATTATTAGTGTTTAGGAAAGCTATGATTTTTTATGTTGATTTTTAAACACCTGCTCCTTTGCTGAATTTGTTTATGAGCTCTAGCCATCTTTTGGTGAAACTTTTTGGATCTTTTAAGTATAGGGTCATATAATCTGCAAATTTGACTTCTTCTTTTCTTACTTTATCCTTTTTATTTCCTAGTACCTTCTCTTGCCTAACTGCTCTGGTTAGAATTTCTAGTACTATAGTAAACAGGATTGGTAAGAGTGAAAATGCTGTCTTATTCTAGATTTTTAAAGGAAATGCTTTCAGCTTTTTCCCATTTACTCTGAGATTGGTATTGGAGTTTGGTGTTTTTTTATGGATAGCCTTTATGATATTGAGGTAGGTTTCTTCTATCCCTAGTTTCATCACTGTTTTTATAATGAATAGATGCTGAATTTTGTCAAAGGCTTTCCCTATATCTACTGAGAAGACTAAGTGACTTTTGCCCTTAATTCTATTTATGTGATGAATTACATTGATTGACTCCTATATGTTAAACCATCCTTATATCCCTAGGATAAAATCTACTGGGTAATGATGTACATTCTTCATATTTTCTTAAATATGATTTTCTAATATTTGATTAAGGATCTTTGCATCTAGATTCATCAAAAATATTGGTCTGTAGTTTTCTTTCCCTCATTTATCCTTATCTGGTTTTAGTATGAGTGTGACACTGGCTTCATGGAATTAATTTGGAAATGTTCTTTCCCTTTCTATCTCAGGGAATAATTTGAAAAAAGTAATATTGTAAAGGTGATCCTGTCACGATTACTTTGATCTTGTAAAACTGGACATAGATTGAGTTTACCCTTCACTCCTTTGAGATTCAGGTACTATATTAGATATGGGGATATAATCCTCTGTTATCATCTCTTTTATATCTCCCACCCAACTCTTCTTCTCTAAAAACACCTTGTTACCTCTCCCAGGATTTCATGCATGTTGAAGAAAAACTAAAAAGTGGGTCTACAGTCATAGGTCCACATCAACATATTGTGTAACACTGTGATATCATAGAAAATGACCTTGGAAGAAAATTATCTTTCCAAGGCTTCTCAAGGGGAAAAACTCTACTTTGACCTTGATTGTTCATTTACCACATAGTCCTATGAAATAATGACTCATTATAAAATACCTTCATCTGTCAAGACAATTAGGAAGAGCACTACTATATGGTTTTACATATTTTCTACTTTTTTGCTCTCACTTTATACATATGCAGAGAACCCCCACTACCATAGGCTCCCACAAGTGAAAGTCTACTAAGTGAACTTTTACAGCAATTATATTGTACTTTCATAAACAGATACTCCTTGTAAGTATTCTATGTAATTGTAGAATCCCATAATTACTTATGTGGAATGCAACTTTTAATAGTTCACTTATTTGATAGTCTCTTTTCTAATCTTGTTACTTGCTTAAATTATTTAAGTATAATTGTGGAAGATTAAATTAACTTTTTTTTTTTGGCTAAATTTCTCTGGTGTCTCCCTGTTCTGAGTAAATCACTTCTTCACCGTGTTCTCACATATCTTTACATTTTGATTATTGTTTTTATAATAAGGCATCCAGGGAACAGGCTAACTATAGGCCCATCATAGATTTGGTTTTTAGATGCTTAGATCATTTGAATCCCTTTCCCATCTACTCATTACAACCTACTCACATTTGGAAGGGATAAGGATGGGGAGCTCAAGGGCATACAGGGGGAGGGTGGAAACCTGTTAATATGTACAATTAACATGAGTTAATATTTATAATTAAACAACCTAATCATTTTGGAGGTTGGGCATAGGAGCTAATCATCCTTTCTAATATGAATTCAGGTGTCAGTTTATATTCTCAAATTAGTTTCCTGGCCCAATACAAATTAAGCATTCTCCTATGAAATCTCATAATATCTATGACATTATCAAAATTTCTCTTACTCTATTGTACATGTACATATCTATTTTTGCTATTATTTATTTATTTATGTATTTTGCAATGCTGGGGATTGAACCCAAGACCTTTCACTTGCTAAAGCAAGCACTCCACCACTAAGTTTTACTTCCAGCCTTTCTACTCTTTATCTATAATATTGTTTCCCCATACCTGATACAGTACCTAAATCTCAAAGGTGCTTAATAAATGTTAGTGAAATGTAAATGAATCCCTACTAAAAAATGGAGCTAAACATTTCTTACTCCTTTTATGAAAACTTTATCAGTACTTCAGTGATCTTTTTATAGTAAGTAATAGAAATATTTATCCAGCATTCATGAAAAATTAATGTAGTATAGGGAATTGTAGAAACTGGCTTTATAAGGAAGAAAAGTCTATCAAAATATATTATTTTGTGACATATAAATTACATTTAAATACATATGAGGTATCCTCTTGAAGTGAAAATGATTATTGCTTGTTTTATTTAACAAGTATTTTCAGAACATGCTGAATTAACCTTTTCTAATTTTTCTTCTTTTTAACTTTCTAATTGCTTATAATTTTTTTCCAACTGAATATTTTTCCTTATTAGACCAAAACTTATATATTCTATTTTTACATCCTAAATAATAAATGTCTGTACAGCAACATAATTTACAGAGGCAAATAAAAACAAAACCAGCATACCTTTCATAAAGAGCTTCTCAGATTACAACCTATATTTTAAGCCAAAATGAACCAATCATTATACCCTACTAAGTACCCCAGAAATTAATGATAATGATTCACAGCACTTTCAAACTAAATTTTGATTTTTTAAAAAGCCATTAAAAATATGTAATTAGATATTAGCCATGTAAAAATCACCATTCCATTAATAGTATAATTAGCTTTAGGATGAAATGGTACAAAATCCTGTGAAGACATCAAAGGTTGACAAGAAAACAAAGCCCTTTTATTGGAGATTCAATTAGTTTGCAAAAAAAAAATGTTAATGAGTGGAATTTAGTCTAATCAAATGCCATGAAAGTGTAAGATTAAAACTGCAAAGAAAAAAGCCAAAATAAATACTGAAGCAAGATCTTATAGCATTAGTTTGATTAAATTTTGGTTGTCTTATCAATGAATACTGCTACGGAATCATTAAATCATTAAGACAAATAGTAAAACAATAATGGCACTTAATGTATGTTAATGAATAAATGCAAAATGATACCTATAACTTTGAATAGCTAGCTAATCAAATAGTCAACAATTATTATACAGACTAAAATGGACTATAATAAAATCATTAAAAATTGTACTTACCCTTTTTGCCTCCAAAGCAAACAGATGAAATAATATATATCAGAGATATACTGTGAAAATCACAATGGATTACTAAATAATAGTGAAACAGACATTTTAAAATGGGCCTGTCTGCCTAAAAGTGAAGAGGATATGTGGACTTGTATCATATATGCCGAGTTAAAATTTCAATTCTGGGTCATTCTGGCTGTGTAATTTTTGGGTAATTTTATTTAATTTCTCTGATACTTATCTTCTAATCTACAGAATATAAATATTAAGATCTACCCCAGAGTTGTAGGAATTGACTGAGATAAAGCATATCAATCCCTTAACTCTGCATCCAACCCTAAGCAAGCAAATGTAAATTAAAAAAACACAATCTTCACTGTAATGCTATATATAACAAGTTTCAATTTGCCTTCCTAGGTATTAAATAGACAAAAGGAGCTCATTTAATTTACTATAAATCTACAATTTATAGTATATAGTATATTATATAATTTAAAATATATATTATGTTAACTGTATATGAATATAACTAGACATACAGGTTATCCATCCTACTGAGATCAGGATTCAAATAGCAAAACAGTAATGTCACTTAGTATATGCTAATGAATAAATTATTATTATTATAAAAATGCAAGTCACCAGGAGTCTTCAAGTAGAATAAGACCGACTGCTGTCTACTGGAAGAAAGGAGCTATGCTGAATAAACCTGCCTCTTTTTACTATATTTTTCACAGGGAATATATGGAAGCAGGTCTAAGAAATGTGAAAATGCAACAAAGTACAGGAATCCCCTGATCATAAGGAGCAAGCTGGTTTATAGGGATCACATACTCAGAGGCCTGCAGGGGCTGGGAGGGACGGAGATGAGGATAAATAGAATATGTTTTCCCTTAGCAGAATGTGGCCATGGGAGATTGGCCAGAGTTCTCCATGCATTAAATTTTTAAAAAGAAGCCAGATATATTTATGTAAAATTCCCTGACTTTTAAAATTTTTGGTAATAATTCTTTTAAACAGTAGGTACATTATAAATACATATCCAACAGCTACAATCTGGGGCTTGTTCTCATAGAAGATATAGTACCAAATAATACAGAAGTGACAACAGGCAAGAAGTAGGCTCTAAGTTTGTAATAAATATCAAGACCCTCCAACCTCTAAGCCCAGATGTTGTGCCCTTTGTGCACAATGCTCTTCCTCCGACACCTCTCTCATAGACTATTTGCTTGCTTACATACTTCAGACTCTTCCCTTTCAAGAGCCAGTTGCCTGGGGAATTCTTCCCTAGCCATCCCAACCACTCACAGCTACAGTCCCACAGCCCCTCACACATCAATGCTTACATAACAATTGTCAGAAACTACTTTACACAATAGTAAACCTGATAACTAATTAAACTGTGAGAAATACAAGAGTTGTACTCTTCTTTGGTTTTGCTCGATATTATATTTCTGATATACCCATAGATGATGTGCAATTCATAGACACAGTTCATCTGCTTGTCTTCCTTCCCCTCAAGGATGCAAGCTCCTTAGGACAACAGGGCTGTTTATTTCATTTCTGTGTCTATCAAATGGCTTAATGCTAAATACATAACAGGTATTCAATTAATGCTTTTAAAGTATGTGCATTAACTATCTACTGTTAGGCAGGGTTATAGAAATTTTGAGATCTAAAAATGAACAAAAGACATAAAGGTCCCTGCATTCACCTCTCATGCTCTTTACATTCTAGTTTAAACACATCTGATGGTTGAGGGTAGACAATTAACAATTAAAATGAATACATAAATTATGCAATCTGTCAGAGGAGATGACTACTGTGGGAAAGATAGAAAAAGCAGAATAAAGGGACTGGAAATAAGGAGATCGGGTGTAAGAGAGCAGAAATTAAATACAGTGTCAGGGTAATTTTCATTGAAAGGGTGAGATTTGAACAAAGAATTGAAGAAAATTTAAGAAATTTATTCTACAAGATGTATGAAAACTAAATATTATGGGCAGAGGAAATAAAAGAGTAAAGGGTCAAAGGCCAAAGTGCCTTATGTATTCAAGAAACAGCAAGAAGGCCCATAAGGCTCCACCTGAAGGAGGACAGAAGGCCAGATAGAGTGGAGCCTGGTGGGTGGCTTAAAGACGGAATGAATGAGTGACTTACACCAGCAGAATAAACTGGCCCCAAATCAACAGTCTTAGAAATTGAGAAAAGGTAAGTATAAAATGGGCTCACACATTCAATTTAAATGAAGTTGCTATTGATTGAACTGTGGCCCTCCCAAATTTGTATGTTGAAATCCTAATCCTCAATGTGATATTTGGAGATGAGGATTTTGAAAGCTACTGAGGTTTAGAGGAACATGGCAGTGGGGTCTTCACGATGGGATTACTACCTTTATAAGAAAAAAAAAAAAACCAAAGAACTTGTATACTCCCGCCCACCACCACCACAGGAAGGCAGCTGTCTGCAATGCAGAAGATAGCCCTCATCAGAACTAATCATGCTGGCACTCTGATCTCAGATTTCCGGCCTCCAGGACTGTGAGGAAATGCATTACTATAACAAGCCACCCAGTCTATGGTATTTTGTTACAACAAGGCAACCCAAGCTGACATGGACATGTTAAGGTTTGCTTTGACTTTACTAATTAAATATCTGAGCAGTAGTGGCAAAAATAAAATAAATGAAATGAAATGAAATGATAATGTAGTTAGTAAATGAGAGGTTTTATAAATGAGGGGTATGTGACAAAGTAAAAGACAAACAGAGAGAAAGAGAGCACCAGTTTTCATGAGTATGAATTAATATATAATGATTAAGTAAAAATAACGAAGAAGGAAATTAACACAGCAGCTGATGTGAAAAAATGTGTTTATAGTATCATTGAAAAATAAGGAAAAAGGAAAAGAGTATAAACTGCAACTATTAGTGATAGAAATGATTGTATGGATTGATTTTTCAGAGATCTAGGTGAATTCCAAACCGTCATTGATTTAAAACATCATGCTGTCAAACATAATAAAACCGCAATTATATGTACAACATTTTCTATTTTGTA
This sequence comes from Marmota flaviventris, assembly GCF_047511675.1. Taxonomy (NCBI): domain Eukaryota; kingdom Metazoa; phylum Chordata; class Mammalia; order Rodentia; family Sciuridae; genus Marmota; species Marmota flaviventris. The sequence goes on along the minus strand of NC_092501.1, from coordinate 72,335,646 downwards.
TTAAGGAAACAGTCCCCTGATAAAACATTTCCCCCAACTTCTGTATTTTTCTTTGTTAAATTTCAATATACACCTCAGGGTACTTCAAATTGGCTAGAAAAATAGCAGCAAGTTAACTTCTGAGACCATGGGGGAATCTCATTCTGATTTTCACTGGCAGGGTTTGGAGCATCTATAAGCCCTTCAATTGGTATGCACAGTCTTCTGTACATAAGAATTTTGTTTGGAAGAGTCTATAGCTTTTAGAATTTAGAAGGTTAAGCTCCAATGCATTAGAAAATCTTCCCAGATAATATCTACCTGTTAGGTTTCTGAAGATGCCTCAAAAGTTCCTATTTTTGCTTTAATCTATACTAAAACAAACCCACTCTATCAGTTGGAAGAAATAAATGGAGGTAATTGTTTGCATAATTCAAAACCAAAACATTACTTACCCGAACTATCTAAACAAGGTAGACATTAACACGTTTTACTTTGAATGAGATAATGAGCCAGTCATCCATTTACAGCATCTCTGATTAGAGGTAATTTTAAAGGTAAATTAGAAATTTCTTTTCCTATAAAGCACTCACGTTTGAGGTTTGCTTTCACAGTGCTTTTTTTCTCCTTGCCTCTATATTTTCACAATACTAGGCTTTCACATAAAATATTTGTGTCAGCACATCTAAGTTTCTTAAGCAGCCAGAGCTAGACAAATTTATTTCATTTTTTAAGTCATTTCCTATAGCCAATGGAAAAATAAAAGCAACTGGGAAACGATAAGCTATTCAGAACAATACTTTTAAGAAAAATTTTAAAACATTTTTACTTGACTTAGTATAAAGATTGACATTAACATTCATCCAAAACTAGAAGTCACTACTGTAATAGTAATTTAGTACCTGTTGGTTTTTCTAACAATAAAGTTAAGTAAATTCCAGGAAGCCCAAGAGTGTTCTACATCCAAGGTCATCTTGAACACCCACAACCCATGAGGTGTCAATACTATCATTCCATTTTACAGAAGAGAAAACAGTTTTGTTCATTTATTTATTCATATTCACCTGGCTAGTAATTAGGATTCAAAATCAAGACTCCAAGCCTGTATAAATTCTGAGGTCAAGTTGTCTTATAATTCACGGAATTTGGCAAATATATCCTGTGAGAAAATCATATATTTACTATGGAAACTGATTTTAAAATTTGTTTTATTTATGAATTGGTTCAACATTCTACTTTGAGTTTCTAACCATCTTTCTAGTGGTAAATATAATTTTTTCAGAAACTTGGTTTCAAATATTATTTGCAAACCTGCTTAAAGCATTAATACAGAGATTTTTTTTTTTACATTTGAATTTTATTTGTTGTACATTTTTAAATCCTCTATTGCCCTTGAGAGACTACAGCATGGATCAAGTATCAATCAAAGTGCTTGTCTGGGTAAATTCTTAACACCTTAGGACTATGCCTAAGGGATCTCAAGTTACTACTCAGAAACATAATTATTATATGTGGACGGATGACCTAAGGCATCAGCAGTTTCTATATCACAGAGAACAGAATCAAACTTTATGTCAGACTAGGATTTTTTTAAAATGGCATGTTGTGTGGAATATTACACACACACAAAAATATATTTTTAACTTACTGTCTTTCAAATTTCAGCACTCACAAATCCCATACTCCAAATATAACAAGCATAGGGAATTTTACTTACATAAAATTCAGTGTATGTCTGTAGTCTGTTATTATACCATGTAAATAGGATGCAACAAGTTTAAAGGGGTCAAATGGGACATTCTCACCTAAAGCAGGCATTGTCATACTCTATTTGAATTATCCTTCTTAACAGGTGAGACTGAGGTACAATAGATGACTACTTGTCCTACAATTAGGTCTGAAGAACAAAGCAGAAAACTGAGTTTAATACAAGAGTCTGAAATCAGATCCTAAGGAATCATGCTGGTAAATGTGAGCTCATTTGTACTAAAGTGGGAACTCCTGGTAACCCCCAGGAGACTTGTGTGTCTAAAATTAGTGAGACAGCCACATCAAGTCAGCTCAGCTATCCCAACCTCTTTCTTTATACGAAACAATAAATATCTGATTAACATTCACAAAAATTATTATTACACACTTGGGATTGCTGCACCACAAGCCATCAAAATTCCATGCCTTAAGGTTTGCTTCCTTACTACTTTCATACTCCTACTTTAATGCATGATGTGATTTCACTATGAGACCACCCAGCCCTCGTGTAGAACACTTGTGTTGATATTTTTCTCAAATTGAGATCTCTACAAAATAAGAACAGACATGACACTGCCAGGGACTGTTATCCACTGATAAGAACCAATGTGGTAGGCCATTTTGCTTAAAATGCTTTAAAGAAACTAATTCATAAAAACAACTTTAAATATCTGTCCAAAGTGCCCATGTGGCAGGAACAAAAGTGCACAAGAGACATACTCTAAAGATTAAACATAATGTTACTGTGGTATGTGCAAGATTCCTGAAATGGCTCCCTGGAGATGTCCTTCCCAGGTCCCCTGAAACTATGATGAAACAAGTTATGTCATATGGTGCAGCTGATACTAAGCTAGGGAGATAAAGTGAACCTGTTCTAATCCTATTGCCCAATTAAAAAGCTGGGTTTCTCCAACTAGAAGCAGAAGGAGAAGAGATAATTGTAAACAAGAATATCTTTGGTGGCTTAAAGATAGAAAGAGTCCTTTAACAAGGAAATAAGACTCTCAACTTTATATGTTCAAGGAACTGAATTCTGCCACAAAGCTGAATGATCTTGGAAGATTCTTCCATCAGAGATTCCAGAGAAAAGCTCACACCCTGACTACAGCTTTTTGAGACCCTGAACAGCTGAGCCCACTGGTAATTCTGACCTGGAGAACTTTGAGTTAACAAATGGGTGTTGTTTTTAATTCTCTAAACCTATGGTAATCTGGTATGCTACAAGAGAAAATGAACACAGATATTTCCACAAGGGTAAACCAACACAGCATTAAAAAATGCACACTGTTTTATTGTTTTCACAGGTTGATATTTATTTTAAAATATTTTACCAGAAGGTGAAGATAAACTGTTCGATTGTCAGCAATTTGTTATTTGTACCTTATATTCCAGTATTCACTTTATGCAATAAGCCAATTAATCCTTGAAATTGACAACATGCCATCACAGAACACAGTATAAAATGGTATTGCAATTAGTGGTCAATACCATTGTGAAACAACATTTGCTTGCCCCAAAGCTTATGTAAATGTGTTAAAACCATCACAGTAATTAATAAATATTTTGAGGGAGACAATCTAAGGCTATGCAAATGTCATTTTTCATTTTAAAATTTCATGGATATTTTTACCACCTTCAGTGGATCTGGCCTGCAGCAGTTGTTAACTCGGATGAACTAATGACAATTTTCTTTTTCCTTCAATTTGTTCCTATTTATTTTTAGAATTATTCTGTATAGGCCATTTGTCCCTTTTCCACATGTGTTCATTCAATTATTTATTTATGTCAGTATAGACTCTTAACATTGATATTATTTTTTTGGTCTGTAATCCAATATTATCATGATTCATTTTGTGTTACAAATTGTTCCAGCTTTGCCCATCAGGAGCCTTTCAAGTTGACCCCCTGTGTCTTTTTCATGTGTGCCCATTTTTTAAAAGCACTTCATTATATTCTGATACTACAAGATGCTCCAGGGTCATCCTGCATTTTCTCTGCTCTGTGTATAGAATCCAGCATTCCACAGGAGCACTGGCTTTTTTCACTGAATCTTTCAAACTCAAGATCTGAGTACTTGATGTGCTTGTTGCTAATGAAACCATGCTCCTTCCAAGACTTTCAGTGAATAGAACTAATTAAATAAATAATTGTTAAAAATGCCCTTTGTCTTACTTCATTCCTGTGGTATAAAAATACATCTGAGACTGGATGATTTATAAATAATAAATTTATTTCTCACAGTTCTCAAGGTTGGGAAATTCAAGATCAAGGCCCTAACAGACCTGTTATCTAGTAAGAGTCTGTACTGTGCTTCTAGGGAGGTATCTGGTTGCTGTGTTGTCACGTGAAGGAATATAGAAGAGAATACAAGTAGCAATAAATGGTGATGAGGATGTGGGGAAAAGGGCACACTCAGACATTGCTGGTGTGACTGCAAAATGGTGCAACTGCTCTGAAAAGCAGTATGGAGATTCCTCAAAAAAACTAGGAGTGGACTGGGTATAGTGGTGCACGCCTGTAATCCCAGCAGTTTGTGAGGCTGAGACAGGAGGATTGTGAGTTCAAAGCCAGCCTCAGCAACAGAAAGGGGCAAAGCAACTCAGTGAGACCCTGTTTCTAAATAAAATACAAAATAAGGCTGGGAATGTGACTTAGTGGTTGAGTGCTTCTGAGTTCAATCCTGGTACTCAAAAAAAAAAAAAAAAAAAAAAACTAGGAATGGGACTACCATTTGACCTGAGTATACCACCCCTCAGAATATATACAAAAGGAGTTGAAATCAGCATACTATAGTAATACAGCCACACCAATGTTTATAGCAGCTCAATTCACAATAGTTAAGCCATGGGGCCAATCTAGGTGCCTTTCAACAGATGAGTGGATAAAGAAAAAATGGTGTATATATTTATACATGAATATATACATACAATGAAATATTACTTGGCCATAAAAAAAGAATGACTTTATGACATTTGGCAGTAAATAGATGGATCTTGAGACTATTCATGCTAAGTAAAATAAACCAATCCCCCCAAAACAAAGGTCAAATATTGTCTCTAATATGTGGATACTAATGCACAACAAAGTGGGGGTGGGGATAGAAGTTCAGTGGATTAGACAAAGGGGAATGAAAGGAAGGGAGAGGGTTAGGAGTAGGAAGGACACTGCAATGAATCTGATACAACTTTCCTACGTACATACACGAATAAATCACAATGAATGCCCACATCACATACAACCCCAAGACTGGGATCCTAATTAAAATAAGATATATTCCATGTTTGTATAAATATGTCAATATGTACTCTACTGTCATGTATATCTAAGAAGAACAAATAAATTTTTTAAAAAGAATTTAAAAATCTAAAAAAAAAAAAGGACAAACATTGCATCTTTGTGTGCAGAAGAGAAGAAAGGTTCTGGTAAGTCCCCTCCACCCTTTCTTTGTATGGTACTGAGGATTAAATACAGGGATGCTCTAGCACTGAACTATATCCCTAACACTGATCACTTTTTATTTTGAGACAGGGTCTCACTAAGTTGCCCAGGCTGGCTTGAATGTATGATTCTCCTGCCTCATCCTCCGAGTGCCTAGGATTATAGGTGTGAGCCACCATGCCAGGCCCCTCCATCCTTTTATAAGCCTTTAATCTCTTTAATGAAGGAAGAACCCTCAGGCCTAATTATTTTCTAGATGTCTCACCTCTTAATATTATTGTATTTGGGGATTAAATTTCAACCTAAAATCTGAAGGATCGACAACATTCAAAACATAACACCCAGCAAGGTTAAAGTAAAACACACACACACACACACACACACACATCAGATATATACATGCACATTTAATATATTTAAACACTTAATATATAATATATTCATCTTTCATATATACAAAATTTTATTTAATATTTAATAAATAAAATGTTATTTACTCATTATTATTTTATTTTTTTTTTTAATTTATTTTTTTATTGGTTGTTCAAAACATTATAAAGCTCTTGACATATCATATTTCATACATTAGATTCAAGTTGGTTATGAACTCCCAATTTTACCCCAAATACAGATTGCAGAATCACATCGGTTACACATCCACATTTATACATAATGCCCTATTAGTAACTGTTGTATTCTGCTACCTTTCCTATCCTCTACTATCCCCCCTCCCTCCCCTCCCATCTTCTCTCACTACCCCATCTACTGTAATTCATTTCTCTCCTTGTTTATTTTCCCATTCCCCTCACAACCTCTTATATGTAATTTTGTATAACAATGAGGGTCTCCCTCCATTACCATGCAATTTCCCTTTTCTCTCCCTTTCCATCCCACCTCATGTATCTGTTTAATGTTAATCTTTTCTTCCTGCTCTTCTTCCCTGCTCTGTTCTTAGTTGCTCTCATTATATCAAAGAAGACATTTGGTATTTGTTTTTTAGGGATTGGCTAGCTTCACTAAGCATAATCTGCTCTAGTGCCATCCATTTCCCTGCAAATTCTATGATTTTGTCATTTTTTAGTGCTGCATAATACTCCATGGTGTATAAATGCCACATTTTTTTTATCCATTCATCTATTGAAGGGCATCTGGGTTGGTTCCACAGTCTAGCAATTGTGAATTGTGACGCTATGAACATCGATGTAGCAGTATCCCTGTAGTACGCTCTTTTAAGGTCTTCAGGGAATAGTCCAAGAAGGGCAATAGCTGGGTCAAATGGTGGTTCCATTCCCAGCTTTCCCAGGAATCTCCATACTGCTTTCCAGATTGGCCGCACCAGTTTGCAGTCCCACCAGCAATGTACAAGAGTACCCTTTTCCCCACATCCTCACCAGCACTTGTTGTTGTTTGACTTCATAATGGCTGCCAATCTTACTGGAGTGAGATGGTATCTTAGGGTGGTTTTGATTTGCATTTCTCTGACTGCTAGTGATGGTGAGCATTTTTTTCATGTACTTGTTGATTGATTGTATGTCCTCCTCTGAGAAGTGTCTGTTCAGGTCTTTGGCCCATTTGTTGATTGGGTTATTTGTTTCCTTATTGTTTAATTTTTTGAGTTCTTTGTATACTCTGGATATTAGGGCTCTATCTGAAGTGTGAGGAGTAAAAATTTGTTCCCATGATGTAGGCTCCCTATTTACCTCTTTTATTGTTTCTCTTGCTGAGAGAAAACTTTTCAGTTTAAGTAAGTCCCATTTGTTGATTCTTGTTATCAACTTTTGTGCTATGGGTGTCCTATTAAGGAATTTGGAGCCCGACCCTACTATATGTAGATCGGAGCCAACTTTTTCTTCTATCAGACGCAGAGTCTCTGATTTGATATCTAGCTCCTTGATCCACTTTGAGTTAACTTTTGTGCATGGCGAGAGGAGGGGATTCAGTTTCATTTTGTTGCATATGGATTTCCAGTTTTCCCAGCACCATTTGTTGAAGATGCTATCCTCCCTCCATTGCATGCTTTTAGCTCCTTTATCAAATATAAGATAGTTGTAGCTTTGTGGATTAGTCTCTGTGTCCTCTATTCTGTACCATTGGTCCACCCTCCTGTTTTGGTACCAGTACCATGCTGTTTTTGTTACTATTGCTCTGTAATATAGTTTTAAGTCTGGTATCGCTATACCGCCTGATTCGCACTTCCTGCTTAGAATTGCTTTTGCTATTCTGGGTCTTTTATTTTTCCATATGAATTTCATGATTGCTTTCTCTATTTCTACAAGAAATGCCGTTGGGATTTTGATTGGCATTGCATTAAACCTATAGAGAACTTTTGGTAATATCGCCATTTTGATGATGTTAGTTCTGCCTATCCATGAACAGGGTATATTTTTCCATCTTCTAAGATCTTCTTCTATTTCTCTCTTTAGGGTTTTGTAGTTTTCATTGTATAAATCTTTCACCTCTTCTGTTAGGTTGATTCCCAAGTATTTTATTTTTTTTGAGGATATTGTGAATGGAGTGTTTTTCCTCATTTCCGTTTCAGAAGTTTTGTCGCTGATATACAGAAATGCCTTTGATTTATGCGTGTTGATTTTATATCCTGCCACTTTGCTGAATTCATTTATTAGTTCTAGTAGTTTTTTTGTAGACCCTTTTGGGTCTTCTAGGTATAGAATCATGTCATCTGCAAATAGTGATAATTTAAGTTCTTCCTTTCCTATTTTTATGCCTTTAATTTCTTTCGTCTAATTGCTCTGGCCAGTGTTTCGAGAACTATATTGAATAGAAGTGGTGATAGAGGGCATCCCTGTCTTGTTCCAGATTTTAGGGGGGAATGCCTTCAATTTTTCTCCATTGAGAATGATGCTAGCCTGAGGCTTAGCATAGATAGCTTTTACTATGTCGAGGTAAGTTCCTGTTATTCTTAGTTTTTCTAATGTTTTGAACATAAAGGGATGCTGTACTTTGTCGAATGCTTTTTCTGCGTCTATTGAGATGATCATATGGTTCTTATCTTTAAGTCTATTGATGTGGTGGATAACATTTATTGATTTCCATATATTGAACCATCCTTGCATCCCAGGGATGAATCCTACTTGATCATGGTACACAATTTTTTTGATGTGCCTTTGTATCCGATTCGCCAGAATTTTATTGAGGATTTTTGCATCTAGGTTCATCAGAGATATTGGTCTGTAGTTTTCTTTCTTTGAGGTGTCTTTGTCTGGTTTCGGAATCAGGGTGATGTTGGCCTCATAGAATGAATTTGGCAGAGCTCCCTCTTTTTCTATTTCCTGAAATAGCTTGAAAAATATTGGTATTAATTCTTCCTTAAAGGTTTTGTAAAACTCCGCTGTATACCCATCCGGACCTGGGCTTTTCTTGGTTGGAAGTCTTTTGATTGCATCTTCTATTTCATCTATTGATATTGGTCTGTTTAAGTTGTGAGTATCCTCCTGACTCAGTCTGGGCAAATCATATGACTTAAGGAATTTATCGATGTCTTCACTATCTTCTATTTTATTGGAATATAGGTTTTCAAAATAATTTCTAATTGTCTTCTGTATTTCTGTAGCGTCTGTTGTGATATTGCCTTTTTCATCCCGTATGTTAGTAATTTGAGTTCTCTCTCTTCTTCTCTTCATTAGCATGGCTAAGGGTCTGTCGATCTTATTTATTTTTTCAAAGAACCAACTTTTAGTTTTGTTAATTTTTTCAGTAGTTTCTTTTGTTTCAATTTCATTGATTTCCGCTCTGATTTTAATTATTTCTTGCCTTCTGCTACATTTGCTGTTGTTTTGCTCTTCCTTTTCTAGGGCTTTGAGATGAAGTGTGAGCTCTTTTATTTGTTGGTTTTTCCTTTTTTTGAGGAATGACCTCCAAGCGATGAATTTCCCTCTTAAAACTGCTTTCATTGTGTCCCATAGATTCCGATACGTTGTGTCTGTATTTTCATTTATCTCTAAGAATTTTTTGATTTCCTCCTTTATGTCTTCTGTAACCCATTGATCATTCAGTAACATAGTGTTCATTTTCCATGTGATGTAGGATTTTTCCTTCCTTCTTTTATCATTGATTTCCAGTTTCATTCCATTATGATTAGATAAAATGCATGGTATTATCTCCACCCCTCTATATTTACTGAGGGTTGCCCTATGGCATAATATATGGTCTATTTTTGAGAGGGATCCATGTGCTGCTGAGAAAAAAGTATATCCACTTGATGATGGTTGATATATTCTATATATGTCAGTTAAGTCTAGGTTGTTGATTGTGATATTGAGTTCTATAGTTTCTTTATTCAGCTTTTGTTTGGAGGATCTGTCCAATTGTGAGAGAGGTGTGTTGAAGTCACCCATAATTATTGTGTTGTGGTCTATTTGATTCTTGAACTTGAGGAGAATTTGTTTTATGAACGTCGCAGCACCATTATTTGGTGCATAAATATTGATAATTGTTATGTCTTGTTGGTGAATGGTTCCTTTTAACAGTATATAATGTCCTTCCTTATCCCTTTTGATTAATTTAGTCTTGAAGTCAATTTTATTCGATATGAGGATGGCCACCCCTGCTTGCTTACGAGGACCGTGTGCATGGTATATTTTTTCCCAACCTTTCACCTTCAGCCTGTGTATGTCTTTTCCAATCAGATGTGTCTCCTGGAGGCAGCATATTGTTGGATTTGTTTTTTTAATCCATGTTACCAGCCTATGTCGCTTTATTGGAGAGTTTAAGCCATTAATGTTTAGAGTTACTATTGATATATGGTTTGTACTTCCAGCCATGTTTGATTATTTATCTTCTTCTTTTTTTTTTAATTTAGTTTGTTTCTCCATGGTTAGCTTTCCCCCCGCCCTCTGTTTTTATAGAGGCACTTCCCACTGATGGTTTTGGTTATTGTTTTTCATTTCTTCCTCGTGTAGTGTTTTGCTCAAGATGCTTTGCAATGCTGGTTTTCTGGCTGCAAATTCTTTTAGCTTTTGTTTATCATGAAAGATTTTTATTTCGTTGTCGTACCTGAAGCTTAATTTTGCTGGATACAGAATTCTTGGTTGGCATCCATTGTCTTTTAGTGTTTGAAATACGTTGTTCCAGGATCTTCTTGCTTTCAGCGTCTGTGATGAAAAATCCGTTGTTAACCTTATTGGTTTACCCCTGAATGTAATCTGCCTCCTTTCTCTTGTAGCTTTTAATATTTTCTCTTTGTTCTGTATATTGGATATCTTCATAACAATGTGTCTTGGCGTTGGTCTACTGTGATTTTGTGTGCTCGGTGTCCTGTATGCATCTACAATTTGTATATCCGTTTCCTTTTTTATTTCTGGAAAGTTTTCTGTAATTATTTCATTCAGCAGGTTACTCATTCCCTTGGTTTGAATCTCTGTACCTTCTTCTATCCCGATGACTCGTAGGTTTGGTTTTTTTATGTTATCCCATATCTCTTGGATGTTTTTCTCATGGTTATTAACCAGCCTTTCTGAGTTGGCTAGGCTCTTTTCAAGATGATATATTTTGTCTTCATTATCTGATGTTCTGGCTTCTACTTGCTCCACTCTGTTAGTGATACTCTCAATTGAGTTTTTAATTTGGTTTATCGTTTCCTTCATTTCTAGAATTATTGTTTGGTTTTTTTTTATAATCTCTATCTCCTGATAAAGATGCTTAACTTCTTCTTTTATCTGTTTATGTAATTCATTTTCAAAGTGTTCTTTCACTGTTTGGATTTGCTGTCTCGTATCTTCTTTAAGGTTCCATTCCATCTGTCTAAGGTATTCCTTGAGTTCTTTATATGACCATTTTTCTGCTGACTCTAGGTCCTCCTGAATATTTAGGCTGTCCTTCATTGTTTGTACTCCTTTTCTTCCTTGCTTTTTTATGCTGCTCATGTTACTTCTTGTTCTGTTTGACTGCTGAGTTACTGTTTACTCTTATAAATTTATTTGATGCTTGGGAGGAAAGATATTAGAAGGGAAGGGAAGAAGTCACTAAAGAGAATGAGAGTAGGCAGGTAGAATTCAAGGAAGGGGGAATAAGAAAATTGAAAAGAAATGAAAAGACAAAAGAAACAAAAATAACAAAGATTAGATAATAAAGAAAGAAAGAAAAGATGAAGAGAAAAAAAATTTTTAACAAAAATAATAATGATAAAAAAATGAAAATTAAAATTTAAAAAATAATAATAATAATAAAATAAAAAAATTTTAAAAAAAATTAGAAACATTGAAAAAAGTTAAAGAACAACTACAAATAAAAATTGAAAATGAAAGAAAAAGAAGAAAAAAAAGAAAAAGAAAAAAAAATGAAAATAATAATAATAATAATAATAATAAATGCAGTCCTAGAGTTCTATTAACTTCTCTTCCAGTAGGTGGAGCTGTGCCCACTGGGCCAAGCTTCTCCTCTCAATAGGTGGGAACCATTCACTGTGCAGCAGCTCTTTCTCCTAGACTGGGCGGGTCTCCAATCCTGAGTGTCTAGGACCTTGTCTTGTGTTTCCTCAAGCCAGGCCGTGCTCACCTGTGGCGCTCACCACAATACTGGCTACACGCCAGGTCTGCTGCTCCTGGGAGCCCTGTTTTCATGAACACCTGGGCTCACTCTCCCTGTTTGCCTCCCTCAGACCCTAAGTTTGTAGAGCTTGGGGCTGAGATCCCCCAGAGAATTTGCTTGCCCTCCTGTAGCCACGCCCCCGGTAGCTGGTGCAAGAGACCTCAGTTGTCAGCACTGGTGGGAGCGGTAGCCGGGAGTTCCGCGCCGCGAGTCCCGCGCCACTCCTGATTCCCTCGGTCTGGTTATTGCGTTCACAGGAGAGCTGGGAGTGGCCCTTAAGGTTTCCCCGCTGTGTGGAGAGAGATGGCTAGGGGATTACACACCTGTCACGCTGGTTTCAATGCATTTATCTCCTCTGCCCGTGACGCCATTTCTCTGCCATGATGGTATCCCATGCAAATGGTGACCATTCGTTCCCTTTGCCGGGTGACCAATGCAACGGGTGGGTCCTGACTGTCTCTCCCTATCCCTGTTTCAGTCCTGTGGCCACTGCCTATGAAGGCTCGGTTGGCTTTTACCTCTGTAGGTTCCTAAGGGCCGACCAATTATTTCAGCGGGATCGTTAGTGCTGAGTCACACGAAGCAGGCGAACCGGAGCTTAATTGCCTTTGGGCTCTGTGTGTGTGTTCTGAGGGGTCCAGCCTGTACACCCCAGATCCACGTCAGCTCAGCATTGCCTAGTGATCCTGAGCAAACAGCATTTAGACAGTTTACGGCTCCCTATGCCCGCGCAGTTGAAGATGTCAGAGACTTGATCTCTCTGCGCCTGCCACCATGTTAGGTCTCCTCAATGATATTCATGTTGCCCTTACAGCTTCCTGGCATAAGCAAGTTCTTGGGATTATACAAACTGCTGCTTCTGTTTCCAGTCCAGATTCCTAGAAATGAAACCCTGCCACCGTCGCCTCCGCTCACGAGCGCCGCGCTCGTCTGCGACCGTAGCAGAGCCGCCCTGGCCTCTGCAGCTCCTCAGCCCGGTGCCTGGCCCCTGGGGCCCAAGCGGCTGCCGCCGCGGCTCTCCATCCCCCTCCTCTGGAGCACGGGTCCCCTGGCAGGGGGGTGCAGAACGACCCCAGAGCAGGCTCTGCCCGAAGGTGCAGCGGCGAACAGGCCACCAAGGCGCTCGAGGCTGCAGTCCAGCCTTCCGAGGACAGGGCTCGGCACGCATCCCAGCTCCAACCTCTAGGTGCTGCTGCCGGACAATGTATACAGAGCCATCAAGACAGCAAGCAGAAAGCAAATGGCGGCTCCCGCGGAGTAGATTTTCGGCACAGAAACCACAGCCCCGCCAACAATCCCAATCCACAAACTCTCCCTGTATAAAAAATATTCAAAAAAAAAAGAGAAAAAAAGGCGGGGCGCACTGAGCTTTCTTTGCCTCGGGTACTTACAATCCACTGCTGATTACACATTCAGCTTCTCTGCCCGGAGCGAAGCGAAAGAGGAAGCAGATGGGAGCAAAGCGCCCGCGGCTCTCTATTATTTTAAAATATATTTACTCATTGAAAAGAATTAGTATCTTGTTATGTGAAAAGCTTTCCAAATTGTGTTAAATATTAAAGAAATAAGGTGTAGAGCAGAATATATAGTATAATACCTTCTGTGCATTTAAAATGTGTGTGTGTGTGTGTGTGTGTGTATGTGTGTGAATTCAAATATCCCATCCATAGATTAGAGTTAAGCAGAATGTGAAGCAGGTTTTCTGACATTTCTTACCTAGGTGGGAATATAGGATATATTTTAATTACTACTAAATATTTTAACTTCATTAGGCTTTGATAAGAGAAGGAGGGAAGGATGGTTGTATTCAGAATTTCAAGGAATTTTCATATCTATCAGGCATTTTCCTCATTGAAACATTTCCCACCTTTGTCTTCTTAAAACTGGAAATGAAATGAGTTTTGCTTTTTCTTTGTTTAAAATTGAAATAGATTTAGAGAAATAAGAGAATGCTTAAACTGTAGCTCAGTCTTCATATGTTCTTACTGAAGCAAACAGAATAGTCAAGTTCATTCTGACCTTGGTCAACAGTTGCAATCTACTGGAATAGTGCAGCTTTACTTTGATTCATCTTAAAATGTATTTACATTAAATGGTTCCAGCAAAAAGAACCCAACACTGAACTATACAATATTATAAGAAAACAAAAGTAAATTTCTCTAAAAGCTAGGAAAGGTTTTCTAAGTATGACTCAGCATCTAGACACAATTAAAGAAAAATATATGAAAATTACTAAATAAAATTATAAATAAATTGGCATGGTAGAAAACATCATAAGCAAATTCAAAGATAAATTGCAAATTGAAACAAACTTGTGAAAATTATCACCAAAGACAAATATTTGTAACATATAAATAACAACAGGAAAAGAAACATGACTAGAGAATTCAGGAAAAAGTGATTTTGAAATTATACATTTTTATCCACAATAAGAAATACAAATAAAAAGGTACAATGAGATATCACTTCTCATTCATCTGATTAGAATAAGTCAAAAATTTTATTAAGACAGTGTCCACAAGGCTACAGAAAATAGATCCTCTCATGCACTGCTGGAGGAAATGTAGATTTTTTTATTGTTATTGAAAAATATAGATGAATATTGGGATAGCAGAAAAACTACAGATGACTCTTGATATTTTCTCCCAAGTATGCCATAATTCTGATGCTGTTTTATATTTACTATGGGTTGAGAAAATGAGTAAATATGTTTATGTTAGGAGCCAGGGAAAAGGGGATACAAATGTGGAATGGGAACACGAGGAGAAACCCTGAAGAAATGGGATGAACTTTGATTTCTAATTCTCTCTCTCTCTCTCTCTGTCTCTCTCTCTCTCTCTCTCTCTCTCTCTCTCTCTCCTCTCACACACACACACACACACACACATACACACACAGAGTTTTCCTAATTTCGTCTAGTGAATTCTTACACATCACATTATATAGCTCTTGGTTTTTAAGTTCATTTTATAGTAAGAGTAATTAGGACTCCTGGAAAAATATCTGACTCAAAGCTTGAACAGGGAATGTACAAGTTGAGCATGGTACGAATCGTGTCAGGAAACAAGTGCTCCAGGAAAAAAATGACAGAACATATCAAAAGGACACAGGTGCTAGGCTAAAGGGATTACACAGTCCCTCCCCTAAACCCAGTCACACTTGAAAACCACAGTAACTGATTATCCACTGAATCAGAAAGGAAACTGTAAGTCCATAATAACGATTAATTAAAAGGAAGGCCTTCTAGTAATGGGAGTGGTTTTTACAATCATTGTTCAAAAGATTTCTTCTGGAAGAAATGATCAATGAATGCTAAATCAAGGAGCAGAGGATAGTTTAACTCAGAGAAGAATCTTTGCTCTTAAAGAGTCTCCCTGCAGCTAGTTTATTAGTTGTATAGTAGAGATATGAGTGAAGACAGAATTGGATGATTTGAATTAACATCACCAGTGAGAGACAGACATTTGTGCCTCCTGAATGTGTTTCATAACTCTGAAAAGGAGATCATATTGCTTATATAATATCCAGATGGGACAACAAACCGGAATCTAGCCACAAGGAAATTTCAGACTTACTCAAATTCAGTGACACTGTAAAATAATTTTTCTCTCAAAAATTGTCACTTTTGCCAGGTGCAGTGGTACATGCCTGTAATCCCAATGGCTCCAGAGGCTGAGTCAGGAGGATCTCAAGTACAAAGCCACCCTGAACAAAAGGAGACCTTGTCTCTAAATAAAATACAAAAATTGGGCTCAGTGGCCGAGTGTCCCTGAGTTCAATCCCAAGTACAGAAAAAAAAAAATGTCACTTCTAATACAGGCAACAAAAAGATAAGGTATAGTTTTCCCTTAAAGGAGACCCAAGAGTTGCAACATTTGGATGCAATACATGATTTTGGACTGGCTCCCGAACTGGAGGAATATGTGACAAAAAGAATATTATTAGGACAACTTACTTATAAATAGTGCAAAAAAGTCACATATATGCATGTTATATGAACATACTTACATCAATATATTAAAGAGAGAGATGATAATATAAAAAACAAGTATAGTAAAATGTTAAACCTGGAGAAATTAGATCAATGTATATTAGAGTTTTCTGTGTTAATCTTGTAACTTTTATGTTAGTTTGAAATTTAAATTTTCTCAGAATTTTTAAAAACATGGTAATATTTCAAAATTGAATCTTAAAATGAATCATTTCTTATTGTGACAAACAAATGAAGAGGTAATAAAATCTGGAACTGTAAATGTATACTACTAATCATCTTATAATGAACTCCTAAAGTTGGGCTGTTTAATGAGTTAATATTTAAAATCGGCCATTTCCTTTGTAGAAGATTCCTAAACAAAGGCCTACCTATATTCTTTCAGCAAAGGTCTTCGTGGGGTCGAATGGATCAAATGGGATTTCATGATTATGTAAACTTAGACTAGAAGTATAACATGGTGAGTTAAAATTCAGTCCAAATAGAAGAGAATAAGCAGCCAAAGTTCTTTGTTTTAGTGCCACTCAGCCTCCACCTCCTCGGACATGCTTTGCTACTTCTTTCTTACAGCGATATTTACTAATGTTGCTAGACTGGAACATATTCTTTTCACTTGGATTTAACACAAAATAAATCTACATCTAATTGCCTAGGCAATTTCACATCCATCCTAGAAATCTTCAGGCAAAACACTCTGACCAGGTATGAGCAGCCAGCGAAAAAATAGATTTGGTCTGACACTCGCCTCTCATAAATCTTACCCTTGAGTCTGTCAGAGAGCCACTTTTGTAAAATAACTCAAAGTGGCAATTTCATACGAACAATTTCCTGACTAATCATTTTTAAGAAAAAGGAGTTAAGTATGTGAATATGAAAGAAAGCTTCTCTAACATAGTTTAAGCCAAATAAGAATTCCAAAGAATATTATAATGTGAGGCTATTCTAAGTCTTTTGGATCACATGATTCTTTGGAGGTTTTTGTCTGTTATTTTATTTTCTAGTAAATGACACAATATATTTTCTGAGTATTTAGGGAAGAAAAGTAAATACATTAACTAAGAAAGAAAGTAATAAGGTCATCAAACAACTACTTAAAGAATCAATTACTCAAACACCATCTTATTCTCAATGAAATTCTTTTCTCCCCCCCTCCCACCCCTTGCTTTCTGATACTAGGAATTGAATCCAGGGACACTCTAACCCTGAGTTACATTCCTGGCCCTTTCTTCTTTCAATTATTTTCCATTTTTGAGACAGGATATTACTAAGTTGCCAAGGCTGGCTTCAAACTTGAGATCCCCTGCCTCAGTCTCACAGTGGCTGGAATTATAGGTGTGTGTTACAACTCCCAGCCTCAGTGCAATTCTCTAATGGTAAAATTATGTAAAAAGTAATTTTGGAACCCAGCTGAAAAGTTCAACTTATTAAAAATGATCTCAAACCAAAAAAAAAATAGAATGAATCTACTTAACAGTTTATTATGGACATTTTCAAACATATATAGAGCTAGAGAGAAAAACAGAATCAATGACAATGCACCTGCCATCAAGTTTCAATAATGGTCATTTCTTGATCAGTCTTTTCTCATCCATACCTATTCATTCCACCCCACTACTGAATAATTCAAAATAATTCATTCCTTTCTAACATTTTCTCCTTATTTCTCACCTTAGACTATTAAAGATTCCCTGTACATTGTCTGCAAATATTCATCATATACTATAGCTCTAAATGATGCAGTCTCTCATTAACATCACAACCACAAAACATTATCATTCTAAAACAACTCATTCTCTAATATCATTAAATACTGTATCATAAGAAAAAAATTTTAAAAATAAAGTGACAACAACCTACAAATATTGATGATTTTTAATAATATACTCTATTTTCCTACTATATTTCTGGAATTTTACTCAGCACCTCCAATATAAAAAAATCATAAAAATGATAATTGTTCTAAAATGTTTTTCTGTTGAATAATCAGGTACATGAAACACGAGAGTGCTATGCTAGAGGAGGGAATGCACCATGCATTTGAAGGGTGGAAGGGTACCAAACCCACCATGGGATGAGTTAACAACAGCAGAGAACTTCAAGTTGGTGAGACTGTGAGAAGAGGTGAACCAAGTGCTGTGCTGTTCTAGAGCTGCCTCTCATCAGCTTCTGAGAGGCAATTCTGCGACCCTCCTCCCCTCTTCACACTCCTCCTGCCACTCACTGGCCACTTGGTCAGAGCGGGAGTATTTACACCACAGTAATCAGCAATCATCAGAGCCTCCCGCCACCCCACACAAATACCTGACTGTTCAACATTGACAAGAACACTAAAAGTTATGGGAAAGAACTTTACAAGTAGAGCAGGCAATGTTTGCCAAGACTCGGAGATGACAGAGGTCATTAATTAATTTATCAACATCAAGTAGATTTAGTAAGACCCTTTGATGATATAAGACATTATCTCAGGTATCAATGGCTCCTTTCCTTACCTCCTTCAGATCTTGGTTTAAATATCATTTTCTTAGTGAAGGCTATCCTGATAACCCTACTTAAACAGAAAATATTCTTGCAATATATCTTTCCTATCTGTCTTAACTCTGCTCCATCCTATCCAAAATCTTCATTCTTTTCTAACGTCTTTCTCCTTACTTCTCATTTTAGAATGTAAATTTCATAAACATAGAGTCTTTGCTTCTTTGCCAGTTTCCCAAATGCCTACACTACACATTGTATATGGCAAACAGTGACTGAAGAATCAATCAATCAAATGAATATATGATATACAATTCCTACCTTGAGACCATTAAAATTTTACTTTTTATCTAGGTAGTATGTGGAGGAGAGAGATATGGAGAGCCTAACGTTTTTTAAATATTATTTTTATTTGTCAATGGACCTTTATTTTATTTATTTATATGTGGTGCTGAGAATCAAACCCAGTGCCTCACACATGCTAGGCAAGTGCTCTGCCACAGTCAGAAGCCCAGCCCCAAGAGCCTAACATTTAATAGGATCTGTTTGCAAAACACCAGATAATGTGGTAGGTGCTTTTTGTATCTCATGGAACACTCATATCAGTCCTGAATGATAAACACCTATAATTTCAATGATAATGAAACTGAAAGTCAGAAGATCTAAGTAGCTAGTTGAAGACAATAAGTTCATCATAGTGCCAAAACTAAAGTCTAGGTACATCTGAGCCTAGTACCTAGCATTTATTGTTATACTAAATTACCTCCCAAGTTTCTATATGCCACACTTTCTACAATAAATTTAATTTCAAGGTCAACATTGTACTTTGTAGATTGAGTTCCCAGAGAATCAGTATCTGAGACTCTGAAATTTGCATGTAGGTAGTGAGTAGGAAAAGGTACTTGGTAACAATACTTGCTAGGGTGGCAAAAGAAGGACTGACAGATGGAGACACTGGGCTGTGCTGCAGTTACCTAAGAGGCCTCAGCCTGTCCTACCAGGAGCTGTGGAAGTCTATGCAGACTTGTTCCAAATGCTCATGGCCCAAGCCTTTGTACTCTACCTTAAACAGTTATTGTGTGTAGGAAGGAATATAATTTGGGAATTTGAGCAATATGGCTTAAGATAGCTTTCTTTCAACAAAATCAGAATCTGAAGAGGGACTCAGCTGTCAGCTCACAATTAACACTCTGGACCACTCAAATACTGAGCTTGTCTTAAAAGCAGATATGAGAGATACAGTGCAGCATCAATTACATTGCCAGATTAATATTATTATGGCTATTCTCAAAAATCCTAAGAGAATTAAATAAATTCAACTTAGTTAAAAACACTTCAACATAGAATAATGAAATAAAAGTAGGAGAAAATAAAAAATGATATTTATGTATGATACAGAAAACATTAACTAGTAATTTAAGATAAAGAAAATAGCTGCAAATCAACTCAGTGGGAACATGAAGATTCTGTATAGCCTAACTTTGTACATTTCAATCAAATTAAATTTCTTTTCAAACTAGTTCCTATACTGGTTTAATTTATTTGCCTACATTTCATGGATTCCAAATTAGGAAAAGAAAATTAATAATAAACCTTTTTTACTATCCTTAAAAATTGTTCTGTATTGAAAAATACAACAAAATGATTCTTCATTTATTTATTCAGGACATTTTTATAAGGGGACTGGCATATTTGTTTGGTTTGTATTCAAAGATGAAACATCATCCAGCACTTAATGGGTCAGGAAGACTAAAGGCTGGACAACCACACACACACACACACACACACACACACAAAAGAAATTATGGAGTTGTTTAAATTGTATCATGAAAGATAAGGAGGATTTTATAAGTGGATATCTGGCATGGTATGAAATGGCACAGTAACAAAAGAAATGTTATACTCAAATATGCAGAGGCAGAAAAAACACATGGTGCAAGATTCAGAAATGTCTAATATTTATTTCCTGAGAGTTCAGATTTTTTTTATTTAGAAATAGAAAATAAAGCACAAAAAGTAAGCTAGAAGCCACATAATATATCTTGAAGTTCAAAATATGAATTTGGTGCTTATTTGGTGGGCATTGGAATAAAAGCAAATGCTTTTGGAAAAAATAAATTGTAACATTGTTAGAATAGCTTTATGTATATGAACATATCACAGTATAGCCTGCCCTAATCTTTTATTAGCATTTAAAAGGCCTTACAATGCGAGGGTAAACAGAGGTCCAGATAACATATATCTAACAAGAGAAATGTTATCGTTCTACCTCAAGAAATATCATTGCATGGTAATCTGAAAGATTAAGTTCAAAGTATAAGGACTGTGTTCTTCAAATTTCCAAACCCAGACCTGGAACATGATCATATAGCAATTGGTGGCCCTGATCCCATATCTTCAGGCTACTCTTTTATTCTGCCAAACCAAGGAAGATTCCACAAAGCTGGATTCTATCCTTGGCTCAAGGGTGCACACAACTAGTGTGAACAGCTCTTACAAGGAAAAGAACTACTCCTCTCCAAGACTCTGGAAGAACAAGGATGCCAGGGGTGTCAGGTTTCTGAAGAATGGTCCCAAATCAGATGAACAGTCCCCAGGTGTTCATTTATTCACCCCAAAGATTCCTTTTCCTTTGAGAAGAGGTACAACAGAAGAGGAACTCTGGGACCCAAATCTAAAGGCCCAGAAGATGGGTCCTACTTGCCTGTGCCTAGCATTGTGGTGTTTTGATGTACTGGGAGATGATAAATGAGAAAAGAAATTTAATAGTATGAGTGGAAGTATGGATAAAATTTACAGTGGAAAACATTATTAAAGAGAGAAAGGAATGAATGTGAGAGATACTGTGGAAGAGTAGTTCATAAATTTGGCATTCAGACACGAAAAGAGGCAGAGCCATGACAAGCTGTGGAGGGAGGTTGGTCTTCACATCCAAGCCTGTTGACAAGGGGAATGAAGATATTCTTAACAGAGGAACCCATCTGAAGAGAAAACAATACACTTGAGAAAGAAGGAAAATTCCCCATACGGGCTGCTCCCCAGTGGAATTTTTCTGTAAGTACATTCACATCTTATAGGAGACCCAGACAGAGATCCATAATCTACTCTCTGAACCTTGAAAGGAATAATAAAAACTATAAATACAAACTAGCTCATAAATCACGAAAATATTTCCCATTTTCACAAATTGTCATGCTGGTTTAAATATAATCATCTGACTGAATAGCACTAGATGTTTACACATTACTAGAAAGAAAATTTGTTAAATTTATATTTCAAGTCTTAATGACTCACAATGCTTTACCAAATGGAAAATTTAAAGAAATTGTTGTGGCTAGTTATACAACAATTTATCTGATCTTCTTCTGAATTAAAAATAAAAACAGCTAAAAAAGAAAAGTAATAAAAATAAATGAGGTATATGGCAGTCTCAGGTATGTGTTAGCTGGCTTAATATCCTCAGTGCTTGTCAGGCACATGTGTTGGCATGTTGATTGTAGGGTACCTTGCAGTAGTATACCACACAGTGTATATAGGAAATTAGAAGTTTATGAAGTATAATAGTTTATTATAGGAAACATTCTAAAATGCATTATTTTCTTTGCTATTAAATCCATACTATTCTGGGTTGGATAGGTCTACAAACACCTTTTAGCATGTCCACGTATACTTTTAAAAATGATTTATGGCTGGGTATAGTAGTAAAAGTCTGTCATTCCAGCAGTTGGGAGGCTGAGGTAGGACAATTGCCAGTTCAAAGCCAGCCTAAGCAACTTAGCAAGGCCCTAAGCAACTCAGCAAGATCCTCTCTCTAAATAAAATATTAAAAAGGGGATGTGGCTCAGTGGTTAAGTGTCCCGGGGTTCAATCCCTGGTACCAAAAAAAAAAAAAAAAAAAAGAAAGAAAAAGATTATTTTATAAATTCATAATGTTAAAACTTATAAATACTAAAATGAACCTTGGGTGCATGTTTTACAATTCTGACTATTTTTGTTTTGTTTGGTATTATAACACAAACGATTTAAAGTTAAAAGGAAAAAAACTATTTCCCTAGGATAGCAAAGACATGTTTCTAAGGAAAATAAAGTGCATATGGATGTGGGTGGTAGAAAACCTGTATTCTTCTTATGGAATGTTTGTGGAAAAATGTTCCTTTCAAATCAGCATGTTTCCCCATATGGGGAGCAGGTTTGCAGTAAAGATGTTGTTGAGTAGACAGTGAGAGAGACAGTCAGCCATCTGCATAGTAAGCAACTGTCATCAAGTGATGCTGAAGATAACACTAAGAACAGATACACAAGAATATTCTATAAAACAAGGGCAGGCATTATACTTTATAGGATATATTCATAGTACACATAGACCTAGACCATGAGATTGCTTTAGAAACTGTTTTACAACTTCTTAAAGGGAAAAAGTGGTTTATATTGTTATTTCTTTTAAAATCACATTTAATTAGCAAAGGGAAATTAGGACTGAAGCTCAGTTGAAACCATATGTATTTTCATGCTTAGTGAGCCAATGAGGGAAGAGAAAGAAATAAAGAGCATTCATACTGGAAAGGAGAAATTCAAAGTATCCATTTTGGCAGGTGATATGAGTTTTTACAAAGAAAACCTAAGTACTTTATCAAATGGCTGTTACAACTGATAAATTCAGTAAAGTGGCAGGATACAAAAATCAACACACAAAAAAACTAGTAGTACTTTCATACTGCAGTAATGAATTTGCTGAAAAAGAAATAATCCCATTCACAATAAGTACAAAAAGAGGAATGAATTAAACCAAGGAAGTAGAGATATTCCAAAATGAAAATTACAAGACTTTAATGAGAGAAATTATTATACAGAACACAAAAAATAGAAAGATAACTCATGTGCATGAAATAGAAGACTTAATGTCCTTAAAAGAACGACACTACCCAAATGCTACACTAACCAAAACCATGTGATCTTGATGTCAAGATAAACAAACGAATCAATGGAAAAAAATAGACGGTCCAGAAATCAGACACACATGTACTGCTACCTTAGCTTTCCCATAAAAAAAGGATCCATAGAGTCAATGCAATCTCCATCAAAATACCAAAGACATTTGTCACAGGATTAGAAAGAAGAATCCTAAAATGCATGTGGGACCACAAAGGCCCACAATAGCTAAAACCATTCTGAGAGGGAAAAACAGACAAACAAAGCTAGAGGCACCACAATACTTGACTTCAAAACATGCAAAGCTATTGTAACCAAAACAGCATGGTACTGGACAAAAACTGACACACAGACCAATGGAACAAAATAGAGAACCCCAAAGTTAATCCCCATACAGAGAGACAACTGATGTGTGATAAAGGCATAAGAATATGCATTGGAGAAAGGACAGATTCTTCAATAAATGGTGCTGGCGAATGAAACTATACCCTGACCTCTCATTATACAGGAAAAAAAACCCTTCAAATATATATATTTACACCCTCAAAATATATCAAAGACCTAAAAGTAAGATATGAAACTGTGAAATGACTATAAGAAAAGATAGAGGAAACATAGGCAAAAAAAAATTTTGGATAAAACCCCAAACACACAGACAAAAGTAAAAATAGACAAATAGAATTATGTCAAACTAAAAAGTTTCTGAACTCAAAAAACTTAACTCCAAAATAAAAAAAAAAAATGCAATTAAAAAATAACTCAAAGACATAAATAGAATCTGTTGAACATAAATTAGTAAATGCTATGAAGTGAATTTTGTTCCTCAAAAATCCATATGTCAAAGCCCTAACCCCCAAATTGATGGTATTTGAATAGAGGGCCTTTGGGAGACACTTGGGTGCCGATGAGATCAGTAAAAGTGGGGCAATCGCAAGATGGGATTGGTGCCTTTATGAGAAAAGATACCACAGAGCTTTTGATCATCCACACAGAAGAAAGGGATGCAAGGAGAAAACATGAGTTTCTGCATGCTCGGAAGAAGAGCTGAGCAGAATGTGACAGTGCTGGCACCCTGATCCCAGAATTCCATGTGTCAGAACTGTGAGAAAATAAATTTCTGTTGGTTAAATCACTTGTTCTCTGGTATTTTTGTTATGGGAAAGCTAAGATAGCAGTACATGTGTGTCTGATTTCTGGACTGTTTTATTTTTTTCCATTGATTTGTTTGTTTATCTTGACATCAAGACCACATGGTTTTGGTTAGTGTAGCACTGAAGTAAGTCTTGAAGTCCATAGAGTTAGTCTTCCAACTTGGTCCTTCTTTTCTAAGTTGTTTTGGCTGTTCTAGATCCTTTAAGTTTCCATGTGAATTTAAAAATCGGCATATCAATTTCTGAAAGACAGGTTTTTGGGGTTTTGATTGGGGTTACACTGAATGTATCAATCAGTCAGGGAGAATAATACTGAGTCTTACAACGTAGGAATAAATATATCTTGAATATTCTCTAGAAAATGTCATACACATTTTTGTCATATTTATCTCTAATTCATAGTTTTTAATGGTATTTTAAATTTTAATTTCTAATTATTCATTGTTTGATTAAATCATAGGCACCAAAAGGTGATATGACATTTTTCATAATCTCCCTTGGAAGAGTTGATGGTCTTGATGCTTTACATGCTGCTTGACACACACCCCTGCACACCACTCTGTGCACACCCGCTCCCCCCCCCGCGCGCACACACACAAACACACACAAAATTGGAATTTTCTTAAATGACTGTAGTATAGGGTAAGACAAATGATCATGTAGTGTATTTCTTCTGAAATATCTTCCTCTTTCATTTCATTGTATGAATGAAGAATAAGAACTATGTGAGAACAAATACAACTGGAAAGGCTGGTCTCAAGTGGACACAGTCTTAATTAGAATACATTAGTAATATCATATTCATATAATTTTTGACAAGGATATTTAGAGGCATTTTTTAAACATTTAAAAAATTTATAGTTATCAAAAGTGATTAGCCTAATAACAATGAATTTAACCAATTATTTTTGTTGCCTGTCTAAAGTATGATTTACACCAAGTCATTTTTCTTCTACACTGTATAAAAGAAAAATTAAGAAGCAAACATTTAGACTTGGAAAGAATAAATATGACAGACACAAAACATGCTGAGATCATTAACAGGGAAATTAGCTTCAGCTGAAACATTTTGAATCTGTTTTTCAAGAGATTTTCAAATTTACATTATTTGTTCTTGTAGTACCTAAAGAAATTATTTATCTCAATGACAAATAGGAGAATAACAATAAGGGACTGAATTGTTTCTGTAAGTAGCTCAATTTCTATCATTGAAAATGACCTTATATTTGAGGCAACAAGGATAAAGCAACTATTTAATAGAAGAGTACTAAAACATTTTGATGTTCCTCCAACCATCCACAAAAATCTGACCCCTTTTATAAAAACAATTATTCAAGCAGGCCCAAAGCCTTCCTCAAAAAGAGAAGTGTTCTTTCATAAATCCCCTTGCATTTAAGAGAATTTTTCTAATGTACAAAAAAACCCTGAAGATTCTACCAAAAACCTGTTATCACTGACAAATTCAGTAAAGTTGCAATATACAAAATCAACATTAAAAAATTAGTAGCATTTCTCTACACTAACAATTAAATTTCTGAAAAAGAATCAAGAAACAACCTCATTTATAAAAGCTATAAAAATAGTAAAACAGGAATAAATTTAACCAAGGGGGTAAAAGCTCTGTTCAGTAAACACTATAAAACATTAGTGAAAGAAATTGAAGGAGGAATAAATAAGTAAAAATATAGCCCCTTTTATGGATTGGAAGAATTAATATTTTTAAAATAGCCATACTACCCAAAGTGGTCTAGAGAGTCAATCAGTCTCTATTAAAATTTCAATATCATTTTTCATAATATAGAAAAATAAACCTAAAATCCATATGGGATCACAAAAGAAAAAAAACACCTCAAATATCCAAGACAATTATGAGTAAAATGAACAAAGCTGGAGGCATCACACTACTTGATTTCAAACTATACTACAAAGTCAGAGCAACTCAAACAGTATGGTACTGGCATAAAAAGACACATTGAAAACAGAAAAGAGTCCAAGAACAGCATGCAACTATGATCATATCATATTTGACAAAACTTCTAAGAATATGTAATGGGAAAATGTTAGATTTTTCAATAAATGATGTTGGGAGAACTCTATGTCCATATGCAAAATAATAAAATTTATCTATAGAATATGCACAAATCAACTCAATATGGATTAAATACTTAATACCTAAAACTGTAAAACCACTATAAGAAACATAGGGTAAAACCTACACAACATTGGTCTGCCAGTAAATTTTTTAGATATGACCCCAAAAGCTTATGCAACAATAGCAAAAATAAGCGAATGTAAAAAAAAAAAAAAAAAAAGCTAATGAGATTACTCTTTAAAAAAAAAGTATTTTGTACAAAAAAAAAAAAAAAAGAATGGAATGAACAAGACAATTTGTACATTGGGTGAAAATATGTGAAGCCGTACATCTGAAATGAAATCAATATCAAAACTATATAAAGAACTCAACAACTTTATAGAAAGAAAACATAATCTGATTAAGAAATGAGCCAAGGATCTAAATAGACATTTTTCAAAAAAAATATGACAGGCTAAAAGATACATGAGAAAATGTTTAACATTACTATTCATTAAGGATTTACAAATTAAAATCACAATGAAATATCACCTCACATTAATGGTTATTATCAAAAACACAAAAGATAATAAGTATTGGCAAGTATGTGTAGAAAAGAGAATACAAATTTGTATGATCCATAATGCGAAATAGTATGAAGGTACCTTAAAAAATACAAATAGAATTATATATGATCTAGCAGTTGCATTTTTAGATATTTACCTAAAAGATTTAAAGTCAGTATGAGAGTTATCTGAACTTCCGTATCTGTTGTAGCACTATCTACAATACCTAAGTTAGGGAATCAGGTTAAGTGTCCATTAACAGATGGATAAAGAAAATGTGGCTTTGATACATAATGGAATACTATTCAGTCTTTAAAAAGAAAAAAAATTGTATCCTTTGTGAAAACATACATGGATCTGGAGAACACTGTGCTAAAAGACATAGGTCAAATACAGAAAGACAAGTAATCACATGTTCACACTTATTATGTGGAATCTAAACCAATTGAACTCATAAAGGAGAGGGTAGAATGGTGGCTGCAAAGGATAGATGTGGGGATAATGGGAAGATGATAGTCAAATGAAATAAAGTCTCAGCTAGATAGGAGAAACAAATTTGACGTTTGTTGAGATCTATCACACAGCATAATGAATATAGTCAATATTGCTAAGAGAGTAAATTTCTAATGTTCCCATTACCAAAAAAGTGAGCTATTTTAGGTGATATTTATGTTAATAAAACTGATTTAAGCCTTCCACTAGGAGTGAGGCAGGAGACAGATACTACCCTAGAGTTTACAGAGGGAGCATGGCCTAACAACATCCTGATTTTTGGATTTCTTGCCTTCAGAATTGTGAAATAACACATTTCTATTATTTTCAGATACCCAATTTGTGGTAATTTATTATGGCCACTCTGGGAAACTAAGACCTAGAAATTTTCACATTAGTGTATGGAATGGATGGGAACTGAGGAAGATCAGACAGACTAATTGTGAGACTGTGTAGTAATCTAGGTGACACATCTTGGTAGCACTAACCAGATCAGTGCCAGGGGAAACAGCAAGATGTGGTTGAGGTTAAGAGTTATTGAGAAGGTAGAACCAACAGGATTGATTATTAGTAATATGGGTATCTCAGAAATGGAGAGTCAAGTCTTACACTATAGGAGTCTTATTAAGGAAGTAGGGGCCTAATCCAATATGATGGAGATTTGGGCCTACTTTTTTCTTCTGCTAGACACAGGGTTTCTGATTTTATTCCTAGGTTCTTGGTCCATTTTGAATTGAGTTTTGTGCATGGTGAGAAATAGGGGTTTAATTTCATTTTGTTGCATATGGATTTCCAGTTTTCCCAGCATCATTTGTTAAAGAGGCTATCTTTTCCCCAATGTATTTTTTTGGAAACTTTATCTAATAAAAGATAACCATAATTATGTGGGTAAGTCTCTGTGTCCTCTATTCTGTACCATTGGTCTACCAGTCTATTTTGGTGCCAGTACCATGCTGTTTTTGTTATTATTGCTCTGTAGTATAGCTTAAGATCTGGTATAGTGATGCCACCTGCTTCACTCTTCTTGCTAAGGATTGCTTTTGCTATCTGGGTCTCTTATTTTTCCAGATTAATTTCATGACTGCTTTTACTATTTCTATGAAAAATGTCATTGGGATTTTGATTGGAATTCCATTAAATCTATATAGTGCTTTTGGTACTGCGGTCATTTTGACAATATTAATTCTGCCTATCCAAGAACAAGGGAGATCTTTCCATCTTCTCGGGTCTTCTTTAATTTCTTTCTTTAGTGTTCTGTAGTTTTCATTGTAGAGGTCTTTCACCTCTTTTGTTAGGTTGATTTCCAAGTTTTTTTTTTTAGGCTATTGTAAATGGGGAAGTTTTCCTTGTTTCCCTTCAGAGGATTTGTCACTGATATACAGAAATTCCTTTGATTTATGGGTGTTGATTTTGTATCCTGATACTTTTCTGAATTCATTAGTTCTAGAAGTTTTCTGGTAGAATTTTTTGGGGTCTTCTATGTATTGAATCATATTGCCAGCAAATAGTGTTAATTTGAGTTCTTCTTTTCCTGTCTGTATTCCTTTAATTTCTTTTGTCTGTCTAATTGCTCTGGTCAGTGTTTCAAGAACTATGTTAAATAGAAGTGGTGAAAGAGGGCATCCCTTTCTTGCTCCAGTTTTTAAAGGGAATTTTTTTTCCATTTAAAATGATGTTGGCCTGATTTGTTCTTCTTTTTCTAGGACTTTGAGATATAATGTTAAGTCATTTATTTGTTGACTTTTTATTCTTTTAAGGAATGAACTCCATGCAATGAACTTTCCTTTTAGTATTGCATTCATAGTGTTCCAGAGATTTCTGTGTTCTCATTCACCTCTAAGAATTTGTTAATCTCCTTCTTGATGTCTTTTGCAACCCATTGTTCATTCAGCAGCATATTATTTAGTCTCCAAGTGTTGTTGTAGTTTTTACTTTTTATTTTATCATTGATTTCTAATTTCATCCCATTATGATCTGATAGAATGCAGGGTAGTATCAGAGTTCATAAATCTAACCACTGAGGTAACCAAGTAAAAAATCCAAAGGTAGCTTTAAAAAATAGTCATTGGAATCAACCCCAGTGGACTGAATGAACTGAAGACTTAATGCAGTTAAAGGGAAAACAGAGAATTGCATGATTATCTAAAAGAATCTGCCCAAATCCCATTATGAATGTAGCACAGAATAATACAAAGAAGATAAAAATATGAATAAGAAAGTAAAGATAGTAGGATGAGGAGGGTAATCCAAACTATTAAGAGTTCCAAAACAAGAGATTAGAGGAAGTGGGGAGAAGAAAAATGTAGAGATAATGCTGAGAATTTTCTAGAATTGAGGAAGACTCATTTTCAGAGTGAACACACTTAGTTTACATGAAGGGTAAATTAAACATATCTGTCCCTACATTGACTATAACAAAAACGTGTAGTGTCAAAGACAGAGCCATGAAAGAAAATCCCTACATAAATAGGAATGGTAATTTGAATGCCTACAGATTATACATGTCAAAAGACAATATAATAGTGTGTAAAATGTCAAATAAAAAATAAAATTTGACCTCCATCTTTATACCTAAACCAATATTCATTTATGTGTAGGCAAAGACAGTAAGCACATAAAGATTACTAAAAAATAAACTCAAAAGGAATGAAATGAGTGCAAGAAGCAAGAAAGGACTAAGTAGTTGGTACATTAAATAAATAGATTCCAGTGGTGATTTTAAAAATAGGGTAAATATAATGACTCAGATTCAGGGGTTTATCTACCAGGTAGAACTATAAACTAAGAAACTAAGTGGAAGATGGGTAGGAAAAATTTGGAGTTAAATACACTAAGATATTTGTACTATTACAAAGAAAGAGATAGCTACTGATTGTCATTATGTGTTAAATGTGCATACAAAAATGGAAAGATCATTTAAAAATAAAAAAGAATGTAATACTTCTAATGAAGGAATGATGCAAATGTAGTATGACAACAGAAAGAAAAAAAAGGGAAATTGTATATTGATCCAGAGTAAAATTTCACGTAAGTAAAATTTTAAATGCAAATAAAATAAGATTCCATGCTTATGAGAGAGAGAGAGAGAGAGAGAGAGAGTGTGTGTGTGTGTGTGTGTGCACACATGTTCAGTAATATACATAACCTACATTGTAATGGTGACATTGGGAGGAAGAGAAAAGCACTAGTGTAGGGTAGAAATGAAGTTTGAATTCTATCCATAAATTTGTATTTCCAAATAAATATATGATTGATGATCAAATTTAAATATATTCTCTATTATGATTTTGTTTTTTTTTTTTAAAAAAAGCATGAGCCAAAACCAAGCTGGTTCAGGAATGTTAAGTAACATTCCCAAGATCATAGTCCAAGAGGGAGAAGCCAGGGAAATACAGATTCTAATAGCAAGGTCTGTTAAACTGACTTTGGCTCATTCGTTTTTGCATTAACATGAACAGGACTTGGCATGTGGCACAGGAATTCAGAATGAGAGGCAACAGCTGGGATAGTTCCTGGAGGGAAGGCCCTGATGATAGTGGTCTGATATTAAATGCCACCATTTTACAGGGAGCCTCAGGCTACATTTGGCATCCGGAGGTCTGGTCCAGTTGTAGAGCAGCCAAATCTTAGAGAATCATAGGTTCTGCATTATGGAAACTTTGAGACTGTGTAGTTCAATTGGTTTAGTTTACAGGTTCAGAAAGGGAGACTTGTTCAAAGTTATGTAAGTAGTGAGTGACAGACTCACAATCTAATACTATTCCAATTATTCCAAGTGCTCTACACTTGTCAAATAGCAGCAGAACACTCTTGAGAAAGGATGACCATATGTGATGTGAAGATGATGGTGATGGGCATTACACTATATTTTAGACCCTCATTAAATCACTTTACAAGTATCCTCTTGATTAATCCTCAGAACAAGCCCAAAGTTAGGTACAACTATAATCTCCATTTCAGATTAAAAAAAAAACTTTTAAAATTTCATAATTAGTAAATAATAGAATTCTAATTCAGGAAGTCTGATTTTTGAGCTAAAACTCTTTTAATTGTATGAGATGCCGAAGACTCAAATGTTAGCAGAAAGGAAGGTGGGTGCCAAGAAGTACAATTGCATTTTTCTTGGGTTGAACTTGCATATATTTAATACAATTGCATCCTTCTTGGGTTGAACTTGAATTTATTTTCCTTCATTAGATATGGAAAGGTAATGTTTGGCTTAGAATTCAACATTATGTGATGCTTACATGTATTCTATATGGTTTCAACTCAGGTAGAAATGTGGAGCAATAAGTCAGAGTGTAAATGTATTGACTCCTACTATTGGACTAAACCTGAAATATTTTTTTTGCAGCAAAACTGTGATTTTCATGCATATAGGGAGTACTTATACCCCAAACAAAACATTTCACCCTTTCTCTGGTATGGATAACCATTATCAACATAAAATGACACCTTAGCCAAACAACAGTATTTAGTTTGCTTGATACCAAAATGAAAGAATAACTGACTCAAATTTTTCTAGTGATGAGATGCTATGAGTTAGTGGCTATTAATAATATAGTTTAAAAGAGATCTATATTTATGACTCCAATGTCTCCATCCAAGAAAGAAATAAATCTTGTTACTTCTACAGGTAAGTGGTCCACAGTGAATAGGAGGCTGAGTTCACATTTCATCAGTCATTCATTTATCTACTGTGCTTAATCAATACAAGTATGAGGCAATCTCAAATTTTTAAATTTCAATGATGTTTTCATTTCATTCAATTACAAATTAAGCAATATTTTAACAATCTGCTGAACATACACTCAGGGGATAAAACAAAAGTTCCCAATACATAAAAGTTTTATTTGTTGGAAAACCACATATCTTTAATGCATTGTTATATACACAGAAAGAGTGCTGACTATAAAATTTTTCTTCCACTGTAAAAAATTATAGGGTTTTCACATAAGAATAACTATTACCCAAAGGATATACAGTACACAGTTGCCCAAAGAACTTATATCCTGAGGTCTTATCCATCGACAAGCTATTTTGAGGGAAAGTAGTGAAACAAATCAATTTTATTTGTGTAATACTAGAATTTCTTGTGTGAAATATTGAAATTGAAAGAAAAGATCACAAAAGAACACAGAAACATGGGTGAAAAACAAGTTACAGACATAAGACATGAAAACACTCACTGTGATGAACTCAAAGCAAGAAAATGATCAATAAGGGTTAACCTAATAAGCTTAGGTAGATACAGTTTTGAAAGAGGTACATATGATTGATAGAATTCATAAAATGACAGTCTACAGGCCAAACATTCTTCAGAAACGATTTGGGGCTTGTATATTTGCTATTGTTTTTCCAACAGAGTTTAAAAATTATACTTTATATTTTTAAAATATATTTTTTCTGTTTTTCTTAATAAAGTTGAGATCACATTACAGAGAAGGAATAAACTAGAGTTTAGTAATTGCTGTCCATTACACAAAGTTTTCCAGTTTGCGCCTCTGCTTTATTCATCCTTTTTATTCATTTACATGACTAACCTGCCCCCTATAGTCAAGTGAGCTCAAATCCATTTAGGTATCACCAAAAAATTTAAAGTTGTGAAGGTAATCAATGACAGAATGTATTGAAATATTGGGTATCATTAGAGAGGTATTTTTTCATCCATCTCTTCATTAATTAATCTATTCATTCATTCAACAAATACTTGTTGAATATCTGATAAGTGCAAGAATTTAGAATCAGATCAGTAGATAAATATTTGGAATTTCTTTTCATTGAGTTCAAATACGGTCTTGCATCTGGAAAAGCTTGCCAAGTATGTAAAAGAGACAGCTAAGGAAAAAATATTGATGTATTTTAAGATATGAAATAAGCTCTTTTACTGACATGACATGATTGTCATGTCCTGTGATGCTTGCTCCTTCTGCCATGATGTCCTGTCTCATCTCAGGCCTAGAGCAGTGAAGTTGGCCATCTATGGACTGAGACCTCTGAAACCATGAGATCACACAGACAATGAGGGCCAACTACAAAAGGATCTTGGCAACTGGGACAATGAAATGGACAAGAAAAGTGGATGAATAAGGGAAGTAATCTAGAGAAAACAAATTAAGACTTTGTGTTGAAGTTGTCTCTAAGGGATGTTTCCTTCAAAAATAAATAAGGAGAAAATGGAGTCTGCAGGTGTTGCTCAGTGGTAGGGTACTTGCTTAGTACATGTTGAGGCTCTGAGTTTCATTCCCAGTACCGCCAAAGCGGAAAAAAATCATCAGGAACAAAAATAAGTAAAGCAAAGGGCTTGAGGACACAAATCATAAAAAGGTGTAAGTAGGTGACTCTGAGTGAGTGTTGTATACATTTGACAAGTGTCCATTCAAGACCATCAGAGATTTGAGAGGGAAGCTCTCTGAATCAAGAGCAGAGAAAGAGACTTACGCGAGAAAACATAAAAGTGGTAACTCAAACTTTGATAACTGGAAAATCCTGATTTTTCAGGTATCCCCACAGAAAATTTTCTTTTTTTACCTCAATCCTTAGTAATAAATGTTATCTTTAAGAATATATAAAAGAATATGAAATAAGAAATGCTAAGGAGTGCTAATAATTTAAACAGCCCCAAAGATGGGAAAATTTTAAGAAGAAAAGAGTAATCAATAATAAAATTGTGCCAAAAAGTATAGTTAAATAAAGATAAAAAAAAAAACCAAAGACCTTTGTACTTAAAAGAGACCAATAAAGCCACACTTCATCGTGGAAAACTGAGAATAAAGGGTGTAAGAAAGAAGGAGTGGTCAGAATAAAATGGGGGTGGCTATGGAGGGAAGTGGTGGGGTTGGATGAAGAGAGGGAGGTGGGTTGGTTATTCCATAGTCTATTAAGATGACCAGTGGAGAGGACTGAATATATGCAAAAGAAAGTTCTATTATCAGATAGTTCATGAGAATTCTCATGTGTTGGAAAGGACCCAATCCAAATGCACTATTTACTTAAACTTTAATATTAGAGCAGAATTTGGCAACTTTTTCATAAACCATATTCTCAAGGTCATTCCTTGGAAAACTAAACTAATTTTTTTCCATGGAAGTCTTCTTTAATTGACATCAAAATTTAGTGATAATGAACTACTAAAGAAAATATGAAAATCTGTTGATTCCCAATGCTGACTTGTTTTCTGGCTTTCTACTTGTGATCTTAATTAGAAATGATTGTAAATGTTTCTGTTCTTTCTCTCTTTCTCTCCTTCTCTCTTTCTCTTCATTTGTTTGGATCTTTTGCGAGTAATGTTGTTTTCCACAGAGGTATTTACTGTTGGGTCAATGAAATCAGCTGGTATCATTCTACAGAGCCTTCTACATATTCAATAATCAAAAGAAAGAAAAATTAAGATACAGATGACAGGATTGTGGCGTTCATACTAGGAAAATCATGTTTATTGCATTCCTTTGTGGACCTACACCCAATATGTTATTTCTTCCAATTTTGATGTTAGAGATAGCTAATGGAAAATCCATGTTCACCAGATAAGGATCAAATAACCTCAGTAAAAGAAAAAGAAAAGTTGAATGTGTTTGGTTATAAATGGCCTGAGTAAGATGTCTTATTAAGATATGTTTGTTTCATTTCTGTTGCTGTGAAATTAGAAGAAAAAAGATAAAACCTGCCATCTGATTATAGCTTAAAAATAAAAACTCCTTAAACTATTTTTTTCTGGGTAAATTTTAAGCAAAATGTTTGTAATGTAATTTTTAAATGAAGGCACAATTCGAAATGGAAGCAAAACTGATTATAAATTACATCCTATTGCCATATACACTTCTGCATCTGGAATCTGATACAAAAATAAATGTTTATTGCTTATTTCTTATTCAAGTAGTGCATATACTACAGAACTAATATTTGAAAGGGCCTATCTATATTTACTGATAATTAAGATATGTTGCTTATTGGAAAATGAGAGTAGGATTCCCAAGTACATTTGTCATGCATTCTGCAAAAATGCATGGTTCAGTCAACTCAGTTTTTTTCCCATGATGTATGAGAAGAAATCTCAAGAGCTTGCTTCTTGAGGTCTTAGTTTACAAGTGGAGTTTCAGCAACCTTGAAGTATACCTGTGTCCAGCCTTCAGAGCCCATCTGTACTGGATCCAGGTATTCATTATCACCACCTCCAATTCTCTCTTTCATCTCCATCCCCATAATGGCAATGGCAATGATCACCCAGAGGTAAAGCCTAGAAAGCCTTATGATCTATTTTTTGTACAGTTAGGCTTAGGGATCTTGAAATTCTCAGCCTATCATG
Source organism: Marmota flaviventris (assembly GCF_047511675.1). Taxonomy (NCBI): domain Eukaryota; kingdom Metazoa; phylum Chordata; class Mammalia; order Rodentia; family Sciuridae; genus Marmota; species Marmota flaviventris. The sequence continues at coordinate 72,299,957 of NC_092501.1, read as the reverse complement.
TCCCTAAGTAGAATTGTTATACAGAGTAATTTTGTAGAGACTTCTCTCTTTAAGAGTCATTATAGAGATTGCGATTAGGGAACACAAATCTTAGAAATCTTTCTGTTAATATAACAATGACTGATTAGAAGGTGACAAATCAATTATATGATCTATCCAAATAGATTACATATTCAACTGAAAATAACTAAAAATGACTGCCATAGGTCTGTATCTATATTATATTAAGTACTAAAGAAAGGACTCATTTTGCTAGGAATTCCAAATTTAAAACAGGAATACAGGATTCAAACAACTGTGCAACATATGGTCACTTACCCCTGCAAAGCTTTCTCTCCAAACCAATCTCCTTTTCCTAAAGTCCTAAGAAAGACTGGGTCTTCACTAGGTGAGTCTTCACGAGTAACATTCACCTGCAAAAAGAAACAATAAAGTCTAAGTCTGCTGCATACCCAGGAGGATCAGGTAAATAGCAATTGATAAGGTTAATTTCATTACTCCTTTTAAAAACATTTTTGTTAAAAAAAAAGAGTTTAGATTACCATTAACCAGTTCAAAGAATAATATCACAAATTCTAATTCAATGTCAAGAAATTATTCTAAAACATTTGTTACCATTTCAGGTTATATTTAAGAAATAATGCATTAGGTAATCTTAACTTCACTTACTCTTCCTCTATTCTCATTTTCTTATACTCTTAGGCAACCACTCTAATAGTGAGCATTCTATCAATCTATTTATATGTTCATAGATATGTTCATAGATATGTGAAAAATATATAAATAATCTAATCACAGGTATCATTCTGAAATGTATTTTTCTTTCAACATTGTTTTAATTATTTATTACATGCTTATTAATTTTAATGTATTAGAGTTTTATTGTATAAATACATTTTCTTTCAAGTTGGGCATTTGTATTGTTTCCACTTTTTTTTTTTTTTCTTGCAATGAACATTCTCTACACACCTCTGCATGCACATCCAGCTTCTCTAAGAAATTTCTATTTCCCTCAGAAGAACCCAACCTTCATTCAAAGGCCCATTCCATTTTCACAAAGCCATACTGCAGGCTCTACTAGGCTATATAGCCCTTGTGATCCACATGCTTCATTCAACGGGATTTCTTTTTTAAAAGATATACAAATCACATACATGTCTTTTTTAACATAAATAGTGTATTCTTCAAAGAAAGGTGACTTTTTTGGCATTCTCTACAATTTGTAAGAAGTTCATAATAAATTGTCATAATTGTTTAACAGAAAGCTTCATTACTAACAAGATTTCCCAGCGCATACAGGACTTGCGACGTGGGTGACAACCCATAGAAGGTAAGTGCTTTCTTGTTGCGTGAACAAAGACATAAATAGAGTAAGTTCTACCTTTGTATTAAATCACTTCTACCTTAAGCTCTGTAATGTTCATAATACTGTCTATGTGTCATCCAAATGGTTAAATGGTTAAAATTCACCTACCCGGAAAATGTAATGAAGCAGAAAAACTAATTTCTTGAGACAATGCCAGACACTTAGACACATTTAAAAATACTGTGCTTCAGATTTCTGAATCTTAGGATTGGATGTCAATGACCAGAATTTTTATTAGTATCAGTAGCCTATGTAAGGTGGAAGGAATTCAATTATTATTCTCCACTGATCCATTTGATTACTCCTCTACACAGCATTTCAAACCATGGAAATTTAGTTTTTAACACTCTTATTTACTACAAAGCTATATCACAGAGACATTCATTTGCATAGTGATGAGGCATTTATAGATGTGGAAACTTTGGTAGGTTGTCATATTTAAAATAAAAGTTAATGGGCCCTATCCTTGGGTTTCTGATTGATTCAAGTTAATATATTTAGCCAAAATTCATTTCTGCTATTTGTGTATCCTATTATATATATATATATATATATATATATAAAATAATAGAAGAATTAGCAAATTGTATGTACAATTTGCTAATTCTTCTATTAGAATGATGTGGTTTGCTTCCCATTTTAGTTTTATATATATATTTTTATGGTGATATTAACACTGTTTCTATGAACATTCTTTTACATGTTTTCTGGTGTCCATGGGTAGTAGGGTAAATATTTATGAATAAAGAGCAAGTTTATTACGTGTGTGCATCTTCAGTTTACTAGGTACTGACTCACTCATAATACGTACGCACATTCATACCATCAATGAATGAAAGTTCATCTTATGCTATACATTCATCAGCACTTGGTACTATAGGACTTTGATTGATTTTCTAGGAAGACAAGTAGTAAATAGTATTTTCTTGAATTATAATGGAGGTGGAGCAATTTATATTATTTTTGATCCTTTGTGTTTACTTTCTGATGATGTGTCTGATCATCCTTTTGCTTACTTTTTTGTGTATTATTCATTTTATTGTTCTATTGTATTTATGTTTTATTACTGTTGATGGTTTAGACTTGGTTTATATTTTACTACCTTCATGTCTTGTTGGAGAAGTTATTGATTTTAGGGTAATCACATTGAACTATGTTATCCTTGTTTCTATTTTTTAAAAATCTTAAGAAATCCTTCCCTACTCCAAGAAGGTAGAAGTATTCGAATTGTTTTTAAAATTATTTTCTGATTTGTTTTCTTTTATACTTAAGTTTTAATTGACTTTTTTATATGGTGTGAGGTAGGTAACCAAATTTTTTATGTCCCTATGTATAATCATTTTTTAATTTCCATTGCCTGTGTTGTCTTAATCAAGTTTACACATGATCATGGATCTATATCTGGGTTCAGTTTATTTGTCTAATCCTGAGGCAAATTACAGTCATTTTTTCTTCATTACCTTAATCTTAAGTCAAAATATCTACTAAATTATCTCCTTATAGGTTCCTTTTCCTTTCAAATATTTTCCTATGTTGATCTTCTGCTTTTAATGATGATATCTCAAATAAAATTTCCTCGTAAAAGGACATAGCATTTTTATTAGTTTTATTCCTGGATATTTGATTTAATAAATGATTATTAAATAACATTTCTAACTAAATATTATCAATATTTAGAAGTGCATGTAGATTATTAAATTATCATGAAGTAAAATTGAATTTTGCTTTTGGTTTACAGCTCTATGAATTTAAATGCACATATAAATTTGTATAACCTGCATCCCAATTAGACACAGAACAATTTATCACCTTAAGAAATTCCCTCGTGTATGTGTTTATACTCACATCCTCCCCAAATCTTGACTTTAGCAACCAAAAGTCTATTGGCCTCAGGCTAGTTTACTCTTTTCAAGAATGCCAGTTAAATGGAAGCACATAATCCTTAATTTTTTGAGATTGCTTTTTCTTATTCAACATAATACTTTTGAGATTCACCCAAGTCATTATGTAGTTCAATAGTTTATTCTTTTTACTGCCCAGTAGTATTCCATTGAATGAATATCACAGTTGCTTTATCCATTCACTTGTTGAAGCATATTTAGCGTGTTTCACAATTATGAACACAGAAACTATAAACATTGTAACAGTTTTTTATGTAAACTATATCTCAGACTTCTAGAATACAACAAAGTACGATTGCTTTATTTAACTTTATGAGAAAATTTCAAATTGCTCTTCAGAATGGCTTTACCATTTCCAATCACTCTGCATCCTCATTAGCACTCTGTATAATACATTGTTTTTTTCATTTTAAACATTCTGTTAAGTATCCCAGGTTTTCCATGTGCAGCTTTGCAATGATCATGATATTGAGAATCTCTTCATGACACATCTTCCATTTTTATATCTCCTTTGCTGATGTATCTTTTCAAGTCCTTTGTCCATTTTTTTTTAAATTGGGTAGTTTTGTTTGGGGGTATTGATTATATAGGCTCAATACAAGCCCTTTGCACATATATAATTTGCAAATATCTTTCCCTGTTAGTTGATTATCTTTTTAGTCTCTTAACAGTATCTTTCATAGAATAAAATTTCATAAGTATGATAGAGCCCAATTTACCTTTTATTCTTTATAGTTTGTGCTTTTGGTATGATGTCTAGGAGGTTTTTTGTTTTGTTTTTACCAAACCCTAAATCATAAAGATTTTCTTCAAAACAGTTTGTAGATTAACATTTTGCTTTTAAGTCTTTTATCATTTTCTATTTAATTTTTACACAGGGTATGAAGTTTAGGTCCAGTTATACTTTTCTTTCTTGCCTATGGCTTACTAATTGTTCAAACACTACTTGTTGAAAAGACTCCCTTATTCACTGACTGTTCTCATTCATTTATTGCTTTTTGTTTCATCATTAATTATGTTAACTGTAGGTACATTGTAGAAGCCATCTGAGAATTTTTATTCTGAATAGAAGTTGCATTAGCAAATGGCTTTACTGAATTGGTTGATATGATAATTCAATTGTTCTTTAGACAATTCATATTGTGAGTTTTATTAAGTGATTCATTTTTTTCAATATTTAAATGATAGTAAACTATCAAGATCTGCACTGTCCAGTATGATTACCACTAGCTACATGTAGCTATACAGCTATTGTAATGTGGCTACTGGTGCTAAAAAATTGAATATTTGATTTAGCTACTTTTAATTTAGATATCAAATGAGACAAAATGGCCACTGAATTAGCCTGTATATACATGGAACATTTTAATAAAGAAAAGTATAGTATACTGAACAGTACTGATCTAGCTAAATTATAACTAATTTTAATAATATATTTATCTACATAAAAAACAAGCTAAAATCATATCATCTTTAATAACTTTTTTATTTCTAAATATTGTATCCTTTTCTTAATTTAACATAATAGTTGGGATATCTAATATCACACTGAATAGAAATGGTGATAGCGTGCATCATTATCTTATTCTTAATATAAAAGAAAATGTTGCTACTACTTCACTCGTGTATACACAAACATGTATATGCCTATACAAATAAAATTTACATAAGAGAACACTTTCCATATTCAGAAATACTGAGCGTTATGTTAATATGTTTAATCACCATGCTTAAATGCTTGTTAATTCTAAGAAGCAAAACCATGTACATCTAAATGTCATTTAATAGATAAGAATTTTTTAATCTGTTTTTTCTACTGGTTGCATATAAGACATGTTGAATAGAACCAGAAAAATGAAAATGCCTTTCAATTATTCTTGGAATTGTGAAAGTGTTTTATCCAATCCTGTTTAATTTTGGTTTAACTTGTGAATGGAGAAATAGTTTTTAGAGGTTTGACCACTGCAGGGATAAACACAGAATTCTTCAATGCTTCCTCCTACTGTTAATGGTAAAAGTCATTTTTCTGGGCTACTGGAATGCACTGACTAAAGTACAGAGAACTAACTCAGCTTCTACCTGAGGCAAGCAGCAGATGCTGTAAGCACTCTGTTTCTAGTTTTAGAAAAATCACTTTGTGTGGATTTAATGGGGGGAAAACAAGTATTTCAAAGTCTATAATGTCTCTCTCAGTCTCGATGTACTTAATGGGAAAATGAAAAAATGTTTTAAATTTAAATTAAAAAGTTTCACAGTTAAATAAATGAAACTAAACAAGAAAAAAATCCATCTGTAACTCCATAGCCCACTGTTGTGTCTTCTTTTATCTCACAACGTTTTCTAAAAAGTCAGTTCAATGGTAACAAGAAAAATATCTTCACCAGGGTTACACTTTATAAATTTTACAAATGCATGGGAAAACAGATGTATACCAATATACCTGAAACAAAACACACTATTTTAGAAAATTCTACAACTTATTTATCTGCTAATCTTAACCTATTTTATCATTGTTCATTTCTTTTTCCTAATTTTTACAACAGGGACTTAAGAATGCTCACCTTCTATATCTTATAGTGATTCTAATGCATTAATATAATTTTCATATCAACTGATAAAATTAGGACTCACAGGAACTAACTATGCAACTTGAAAAACCAAGAAAAAATCCATGCCTGGTTTGAAAAAAATCATGACCATGTCAAGAGTCTAATATATCACTCTTTCTCTCCCAGGATCTGCACAATGCACTGAAATATTGTCAAAGGAATTGATTTCTGTAGTCTAACTTCCAAGCTGTTTCTACTATACACATTACAAAACTCATAAAACAGCATCACCTGTTTTCAGCTGAAACTGGTTACAAAAGACTACTACTTTCTCAGGCAATGCTGGAAATTTGCAATAATTGGATGGTCGCAAAATCCTGTCATACAGATTACTCCATGACAACAAAGATATCAACCAGATATAATTAAAGTAATTGAAGTCAAACAAACAGATATAATTAAAGTATAAATATTGTTTTCTTCATTTTATTGGGATGTGTCATTTGTGTAAACACTAATATATTCATTTCGTTGATTCAAAATTAGTTCAAAGAGGATTCTCTAAAATGTAATTCAAAAATACTTAGAATATTTCACACATCTAATTTACTGTGGCTCTGTAAATCTTTCTATACAAGCTATAGCCGGGCACAGTGGTACACGCCTGTAATTCCAGCTGCTTGGGAGGCTGAGGCAGGATGTTTGCAGATTCAAGGCCAGCCTCAGTAACTTAGCGAAGCCCTAAGTCATTTAAAAAGTGAAACCCTGTCTCAAAATAAAAATGGCTAGGGATGTGGCCCAGTTATTAAGTACCCCTCGGTTCAATCCCTGGTACCCTGAAATAAAATTAAATTAAAAAGATAAGCTATAAGTTACCAGAGTCAGTCATCTTTTTAAATTAGAAAAATTACATTTACTTAATTTTTAAAGTGACAATTATAAAAATGTTATATAATTCCTTTCTACATGCATTTATCTCCCCATCTCTTTCTATACTTAATGCATAGAGACAGAAATACTTTTTAAGAATAATATATGGGGCTGGGGATGTGGCTCAAGCGGTAGCGCGCTTGCCTGGCATGCGTGCGGCCCGGGTTCGATCCTCAGCACCACATACAAACAAAGATGTTGTGCCCGCCGAAAACTAAAAAATAAATATTAAAAAATTCTCTCTCTCTCTCTCTCTCTCTCTCTCTCTCTCTCTCTCTCTGTCTCTCATTCTCTCTTTAAAAAAAAAAAGAAGAATATATGAAAAAGAAAAATAAGTTCGAATCCTGGACTATAGCATAAAGACAATGTTAAAAAATGATTATGGTTTTACTGTTGAAAGAAATTTAAGATATTTTTTAGCAATATGATAGTAGAGTATTAAGATAAATTTCCATTTCAGGATTAATTCAATTTCTTTGTTTTCAAATATAAATTATAATATACATTGAAATATATAGTTGAAAAGCCAAAACAATATAAAGAGTAAAGTATTAGTTTTCATTCACACTCATTGTCTACCCTATTATTACTTGTCCTATACTTTGCCACTTTTCATAGTTTCTTAGTCTTTACCCAATATTCTTCATGAAGCTACAATACAACATGGAAACATTTATGTTTTTATTGACCTCAGAATGTTGAGCAATTTGCCTCGTGTGACTAAATTGAGTAAGTTTAAAGGCAAATTCAAACTTACACTGTTTGATTTTAAAGGTCAGATACTTCATTATATCAATGTTACTGCTCCTGAAGACTGGATGGATCTTTTAGGTGCCCTTAGTTATTTTTGTTGTTATTGTTATTGTTGTATGGTTTTAATTTGGGAGATCTATTTTTATTTTCTTTTAAGTTGAAAGAAGTTTGGTGGTGTTTTTATGGAGACCTTTCTATTAACACAGGCTTACCAGTGTCCTCTATAAGAACTATTATGATTATTAGCACTCAGGCTACTTACTGGTCTTCCAAGTTACACTCTTCTTCACCCTAAATCATTCATTAGATGATCCATTTTCAAATATTTCCCTGTCAGAGTCAGAAGATATGGACAACCCAAGATCAACACCTGTGTTCCTGCAGTGGCTGTTGAACACCCCAGGCTGCCTTCCTCCATCACTTCTGGTGCCACCAAAGCTTACCTTTCCTTTGCTGATGATAAAGAAGGTGTCCCCTCTTGCTCCTTGCCTGATAATATATTCCCCATTTTCATAGTGAGTCTGAAAAATAGAAATAGTGAGAGAAAAATATTAAGAAAGGAGTGATCTACAAAACAGTTCAACTTCTTCTTCAAATATCAGTCCTCAGGGATGCAGTCGCCCTGAAGGAATTTCTTCTCCCAAGCTTAGAATCTATTGTGATCTGAAAATGAATAATAGTCAATAAATGTAATCATTACAAAGATATCACATCTACAATGCTCATTTAAAAATGTTTTGTGAATGTCATTTTTCTTGGTAATTATATTTATCTTTTTAAATTCACTCATTTCAGTTGTTTGATGAAAATACTTTTTTCTTCTATCAACTAACATGAAATGAAATAGCAGAGCTACTAATTAAACAGATCTTTCTGTATAATTTTATTTGTCATTCTCATTTTGTTTTACCATTCTCATAATGATAGCTTATTTTTTTCCCTCTGAAAAATTACTGTGGCATATAAAAAATAATCTTCATTTGAATCTAGGTTTACTTTTACTGTGAATTAAATGACCCAAGATACTTTTTAAGGCACCACTTCATGACTTAATGTCTTTGCTTGAGCAATTTAGGTTTAGCCCTGTTAAACAGAATGTCTTAATTTTATGGGCTAAATTCTGGTCCAGCATCTGTCCAGCATAAACTATCAAATGAAGAGCAAGCTAAGACTGTAAGAGGATTATCACAGCCAGTGGGTCTGACTCAGATATCACCACTAAGTCCATTCCCAGGGTGAAGATTACTCCTGCAATAAACAAAAGTAATTTCTATAAGGAGAGGTGGAAGAAAGTGTGTTGCTGGGTCAGAAGGAAAAACAGAAAAATGTAATGGTACCATCTGGCCCCATCCTTCTCTGCAGCTTAGCAGGAGAGCTATATCTTGGGAAAGAAAATATTACCTTACATACCACTTAGGAAACAGATTTCATGGTTTACACAAAACATCCATTAGACTAATCACTACTATTTGTCTTTATATTTCAATCCCATTTTTTTCTTAGCACTTTATTCTCTCCTATCTTAAAATGACCTTTCAATAATATTTGATATTGAAAATAGCCATATTTTCCTTATGTATTTATAAATTTAACATATTACTTAATCTGTCACTTATTATTTTTCACTCAAATTAGTTCATTTGCCTAGTAACAAGATTTTTAGTTAACAAAGTTTTTCCTTATTTTCCTTGTCAATCTCACTCATTATATGCTACATATAATGTGTTATGTACCTTTTAAGACTATTTTCCTACATTATAAACATGTATGCATATATACACATATACATATAAATAATTATTTCTAAACAAAATTAGGATTATAGGATGCACATTATTTACCTAATTTATTCTATTTAGCAAGGTTATCTATGTTTGATTTCTATCTTGCTTCATTAGAATTAGAAGATCTTTACAACATGGAGATTTGAAAAACAAAATCACAATATATCCAAAATCATTTTATATCCATTCAAACATTTTTTAATGTCCTTCTTATAGGCATTGATTATACAAAGATGAGTTAAGACAAAATTCCTAATAGCAACACCTAGTAGATCTTTTTTTGATGGTAGAAATTCTACAGTTGCATTGTCCAATATGGTAGCCACTTGCTACTTGGGTTGCTGAGCCTTATTTTCAAGTGTGTTTAATTTTATTTAAAATAGCCACACATTTCTAGTAGCTATTGAACTGGATAGCACAGGTAACAGCTAAAAGTGACAAGCAGAGAGTCACAATTTGCAGAAGTTGGGCAGGGGAAGGACGGCATCTTTCCCACTCTTGATGTTTCCTTCCATATGAATGGAACTCAATAAAACCCAGACCTCTCTTTCCCTTCCCTCACTCTTGCACTAAAGGAGATGACATGATGACATGGCTTATCTGATCAATTTGTAAGTAATCCACAATGTATGCTCATCTCTGCTTCTTATTTCTTCGCTGTGGAGGGAGCTTCTCCCTGAAGGAGGGCATCCTTTGCTGCTTCTCCAGGGGAAAGTTCTTCCAGTTGCAGCGAGTGTGTCTACTTCTGTAACATGATAGCTACTTCAGCCCCATTAAATGATCTGGTTTGGGACCCAAACTACATCCTCTAACTCACATTTTATTAGTAGTCAGAAGGAAATATAATAAAATATTATTATTTTGTAATATAACTTTAGCTTTATTTATCTTACAATTCATCTTATTTATCACTTGGTTCCTAAACCAAGACTATTCAAAACCTCAAAATTATCCAGTATGCACAATGCTACATTATACTAAAACCCAGGGTTAAGTGAGAAAAGTCTTGAGGAAACCTGACTTTTCCCCATAGTTCATCTGGAAAGGATTCTTGAGTACCATCTAAAGGATGAAGAAGAGGTCACTGGATATTCAGTAGGAAAAATGCCACCTCAAGAAGAGGAGATGCTGAGCTTATTATGGTCTCATAATACTACAGATATATAATTTTTTTAAAAAAATGCAAATAAGTTTGAAGCAATCTTAGCTCATCTGAGATCATTTCCTTCATCTCCTTCCTTAAAAACAAGAACAGTCATATTCATATGAGAGTTATTTCCCTTCAAAAAGAAAAAGTTATTTGTCCCTATTAAAAGTTGCAAAGGTGTTTCCTAACCCTAGCACTACTGATGTTTTGAAGCAGATAGTTCTTTGTTTTAGGAAGCTGTTCTGGATACCCTGTCTGACATAGGCATCCCTGACCTCTACCCATTAGATACCAGTAGCACTAGAGTCACAGTTGTAAAAATTAAAAATGTCCCAAGACATTGCCAATTAACCTTTTGGAGGCACATTTGAACCTAATTGAGAACAGCAATTCTAAATTGTTCACGTTCTTCATTACTTCATCTTAGAGAATTGAGAGGTTAGCAGAAATATCCAGAAACAGTCTAGTTATTTTGTTCATCTGAATTATCTAATAATCTTCTTAATATCATCTGACATAGATTTTATAACTTGACATTCACAAATGTCATATCAATTATTTTAGTTCACTTACATAGGCACTCACTGAACATATTTCCATGCTGCATAAGTTCATAAAACTCAGAGATTCAGAGAGGAAACTACGGGACAGTGCCTAAAGCCATTCCACGTTTGAGAATGATAATATTAATGGTGTCATAACACCAGAACTGGAATGTCTATGCTCCCCTGAAATATTTCACTGTACCTGAGAAGACCATGCACGCTGATTCTTTGAAAGGTACTCCAATTATGCTTACCAAAAGCCAGCAATTTCACTATTTTTGAGGTTCAATTTGTAGCTCTGCCAGTTTCTTATTTCAAATTAAATCACAAAAGTACAGAGAGCCTCGAATGGGAAGAAACCCTAGCATTTAGTTAGTTTCCTTGTGAAGGATTCCAGATTTGTTACGATAAAAGCCAATCTCTCTAACACAGCCTACAAGACTGTGTATAACCTGCTCAATGCCATGGTTTCTTTGCACCCTTCCCCCACTTTGCCCTGCAGGCAGTTCCTCAACTGTGCCACCACCAAGCCTCCATACTCCCAATGCTGCACACCCTGTCATATTTCACCTTGTGACAACCTTCTTCCCTTTTGGATTTTCTCCTTGCCTGACCTGGCCAATCACCTACTGTACACATACCACCTTCACCCACCAACCCACACACACCTCATCCCACCACAACACAGAACCTAGCTAAATTAGATCCATTATTTGAACTAACAATACCATAAAGCTCTATTTATTGCCCTTTCCTGAGCTTTCAGTTAATAATTTACTTGTGTTGATATTTTTCAATCGATTTTAAGTCCTATGAAAGCAAAATCATGTCTGATTTTTTTTTCATTAAAATATCTCCAGTACCTACCTTTGTGCTTGGATTAAGTAGAAGCTCCAAAAATATTAATGGCATGAATTAGGTAGTCTTCCTCAATCCCCATCTTTAGCATTGTCCATGGTCTGTTAGTATGGTTTCTACCTATAATACATGACCCAAGCCCATTTTTCCCCGTTTTTATCTCCCTACTCCAAGACAAAAATCACATCTTCCTAAGACTAAGTCCTCCTACTTAGTCTCCCTGTCTCAGACCCACCTACCACATATCAGTTCATCTATTCTCATTGCAACCAAGTAAATTTTCAAATAATAAATCAGTTGAAATCATTCTATTATCTAAAATATCCCAATGACTTCTTGGTACAATTAACACCATAAGCAACTTACTGTGGTCTCTTCAGTTCCCTGCATTCTGACTGGCCACCCCCTCACCTCTCCATCCTTGTCACCCTCACTCAGTTTCAGACATGGTAGCCTTGTATTGCCAGGCTGGGTCTCTCCTCAGAACTTTGTACTTAAGGAGCCTTCTGTTTGCAGCACTCTTTTGCAAGATCTTCATTAGCATCTTCTTCTCATCACTGGGCCTCAGCAAGGCCTGTGGTTACTGCCTGAATCATTACATTCCCATCTGCCTTGATTGTACTATTAGAATCTCATCTTTGCTGAGACACCCATTTGTATTTGAACTCCTGGGATTCAGTATAAGTTAACCTGACCGCCATTGGATAAGACAGACATTGTAGGGGAAGAATAGCAGGCAGGCCCCTGCCTCATCCTGATAGCTTTGTATGGGCGTATCCTGAGGACATGTGATTCATCCTTGCCTTAATAAGGAACTAGAGATGATTGTTACAAGCTCCCACACTGCTGAAAGGGATAAGTGTGAAAGTGCCCAGTGCAAGAAGATCTGAGACTGAATGAGCTTAACTTAGGGAATTAATTTATGACTTGCACCTGGATGTATGAAGCCACAAGATTGGCTGTCTCCCAACCTGTCTCTCAGGCACTTTGGATTTGACACAAAGGTATAAAAGTTCCCTGCTATGGGCCCAGATGTATTTCTTAAAGGAATTAGAGGGATGGTCACCACAATGAACAGGAATTATTGGCAACTTTGCATTCTCTTTGGGCCTAGGAGACCAAGAAAATGAGTATGTTTCTATGTCCTTTGTTCAATTCAACTCATGAAATCTCTTTAGTGAGTTGCAAACAGTATTCTTTTTTTTTTCCGTATATCATTATAATTGTTCTATTTTAGTATTAGTTATCATTATTCATCTCTTATTGCATGTTATCTTAGTTATAAATTAAACTTTATCATGAATATTCACAAATAGAAAAAATAGAATATATGGAGGTTGGTAAAATCTCTTTAGTGAGTTGCAAACAGTATTCTTTTTTAATGGAACAGAAAACATTGAGTGAATCACAAATAGTAAGGATATTTATAAATGAAATAGTTTTACATGTATTTGAATACTTAGGTGTGTAGTAGACCCCAAGACCAACTGTATTCCTTACCCCAACAATGAAACTTTGATAAAATAAGTACTTTTCTTTCTTTACAAAGGACATAATACCTTTAGAACACTAAGTTATCTTGACTTCTACATCAACTCACCTTTAGTAATTTTGTCATCATTAACAAATACAATTGTATTTTCTCTTTTTTCTTGAATTATTTCACTTTTTTCTTTTTGAAATTTCTTCTAATTAGTTATACATGCCAGTATAATGCATTTTGACACATCATACATAAATGGAGTATAACTTTTCATTCTCTGGTTGTACTTAATGTACAATCACACCAGTTGTGTAATCATATATGCACACAGGATAATAATGTTGACTCCTTCTATCATTTCTACCCCAAACACCCCCACTTGCCTTTACTCCCCTCAATCCAAAGTGCCTCTATTCTTCCTTAGCACCCCTTTCTCCACCTCATTGTGAATTAGCCTCCTAATATCAGAGAAAACATTTGGCCTTTGGTTTGGGGGGATTGGATATTCTCCAGCTCCACACATTTACCGGCAAATGCCATAATTTCTTACATGTTGAAAGTACTGATCCTTCTTTAAAAGGATTTATAATAACTGTCATTAAGTAAACTACACTGACTCAGGTCACCTTTCCCACCCCCTTCCTGGGTCCCTGGATTTCTCTCTTCAATCTTCTCATCTTTCCTGATTTTTGACAAAGTACAATCATTTATATTTTTGCATATTCAAGAACTCCGTTGTCCACACATTTAACACTTCTCATTGTGCAAGAAAACTATATAGGTTTTTTCTTCCCTAAACTTCAAACATTCTTGAGTTTTTTTTTTTTTTTTTGGTGGCAAGATCATATCATGAGACTTTAAGCCTGTTGAGTACCTACAGAATTTATGATTCCAAGACAGCTGTTGGCCAGCAGTAGCCATCTGGACTAACTGAATCCTTACTCTGAATATCAGACAAAGGAGGAGAAAATCTGAGCTGAAATTCCATAAATGCTTGGATTTTGTTTGATGTTTAACTGAGCCCTTTAATGACATCATTTTCCAAATGGATTTTCAATCTCTGTTTTTCCTCTCAGAGATTTTTGATGTGAATAAATTCGATAGCATGATGACTCAGAGATAAATCAATGCAGGCCTACAAAATGCTGAAAATCTCTACAAGGAGCAGTTCCTTTCAGAACTATTCATTTCACAAAAGAATAGAATGGTTTATAGAGTAGACAAGCAAGCATTCTCATTCCACATAATTAAACTATAACTCAAATTTAACAATTTGATCTATGAAGGCAATTAGCTTCAGCTGAACTTGGAAATTGTTTGCCCTGACAGATTATGAAATGTGTCACAGGGAAGCATACAATCTAGTGTTTCAGAATCATCATCTGAAGTATGAATATGTTTTGAAGTTTTGACCAAAATAAAATCCAGTGTGAGGAGGAAAAAAAAAAGAAAAATTAATCACAGTTTCTCATGAACCCTATCACAGACATAGTTGCATAAGTCAAAAGTACATCAAATTCACTCAATATCCTTGAGGATTTTAAAATAAATACTTTGCATTTCTCTTTGGGAAAGCACTATTCGTTTTAGAGGGCATCTTGAGTCATTGAGGACAATAAAGAAGGGAAAGCAGGCAGGATCTAGGTTACGTGTGGGAGGAAAGGAATAGATCCTTAGGCACTTGATACTGCTCTCACAATGAGGATGCTTTTTTACATATAGACTGGTTTGAGAGGTAGAGGTTATAAAATCATTTATGATTCCTGCCCCAGTTTTATTCCTCAATATGACACAGAACCACTACACTGGGGTAGGTAAGGCTAAGAGTTTCTCAAGAATTAAGGGACAATCCCAATTCTTAAAGAATGTGGAATTCGGGTATATTTTGGAGCTAATAATAAATGTGGAGTACAAAACACTCAACAGCTTTCACCTCAAGGACACACACCAATTGGAAAGCACACAGGTTCGCACAGGGTCCTGAAGACCTTTGAAATCCTGGGGAAGTTTAGAGGTCCAGGAATGTGCTGGGGCAGCAGTCAGGAAGCTCCTTGGAAAGGCTGTTCACTAATGGATGTGGTACTATTTCAACATGTTAATGACTTGTGGCCACAACATTGAAGAAAAGCCCTGGAAACATCCTTCTCCACCTATGTAGCCCCTGACAGTCACTTCTTCACACATACTTTAAAGGTTCTAATTCAGGATGAACATCACTATGGTGATGGTAGCTGTAATGATAGAACAGAGAAAAATAAAATAGCTAAACCTGTACAGAGGTGGAGGACATATCATCACCAAAGCCAGAGGTCCCAGCTAACAGTTAGATAGCTAAAAGTGTGAAATGGATATAGCCAAGGAAAAAAAAGCAACCTTAGAAGTGGTGTGTATAGTAATAGCAATGGAGCACAGAAAGAGAAGATTAAGAGAAAACACAGATGAGCAACATGTGTGCAAGTCAGAGATTGCAGATCTAGGGGGTAATGGACTTTTTGGTCACCAGAGAGAAGTTTGCAAATGTCACAGAAAAATGTAATCAAACTTGAATGGATTCCACTTTTAGATGAGCTATGTCGTTGTGTCTCTGCAGATGTTCACTACTTAAAAGAAGAGGGAGAACTTTTGTTATGCAGTGATCCACAAGAGTCGCTATCTACTGTTTGGGACATGTGCAGTTCAGCCAGTATCGTGAGGACAAATTTTCAGAGTATGGCTATTGTGGAAGCTCTAGTGGGTACTTTAAGTGGGACCTCAAGGAGTTCAGGCTGCATTCTTGCATGTTTTTCCACTATTTCCATCAGCAGAAATGGGATTATTTTTTAAAGAAACATTCAGTTGAGATCCCACTAATTCTCATGAACACAATATGACTGAATATTTTAGAATAACTGCAAAGATTCATGGTCACACTCTAGGGGCAACTCACATCATAATTCATAATAGCTGCTATTAATTTCATGCTTCCTAAATGCTAGTCAGTGTGTTAAGGATATCTCAAATAGGACAATGGCCCTCTGAGGTCTTAAGATTACAATTTGCTAGAACAAAGTGGAAGCTTGGACAGGTTGAATCATTTTTCCAAGATCACCTGGCAAGCAAACTTTGAAGACAAAATTTGAATCCATGTTTGCTTTTGAAAGCCTGTGCTTACAGTTTGAGTTTCTACTCTTATAGAAAATCAATTTTTCTTAACCTAAAGAAGAAAAAAAAAACACTAGGAACATATTGATAGTAGTAATCCTGGATATACTGCTTAGACAGAGATTTTGAAGTCTTGAATTTTATTGTATCTCCATTACAAGGTAGTTGCTTCTATTAAAAGAGACTGATTGTAAAACACAGCTATAATCTTACCACTCTTCCACTCGAACACTTGAAGCGCTCTACCTCCTCTGGAGCATCATATTTAAACTTGTTGCTGGGGTGTTTCAGGCCTTCTGGGATCTGGCACTTGTTTGAATACTCTTCTCTTGCTACACTGCAGCCATCTCCGGATCTTAACTGCTCCCAGATACCTTCTCCCTCAGGTGCTTCACACCTGCTGTTCCTTCTTGTTGGAATGTGGAATGTTCTTTTACTACCTTCTCAACTTATTAAACCTAGTTCCTTAATAAATCTTCCCTTGATCCTCCAAATCATCATTACCATAACATAACACATTTTTGTTTCACAATTCTTATTCCATTTGGTAATCTTATTTAAATATCTTCCTTTGACCCAAATGAGAGTGGAGTCCACATGTTTTTACCCTCCAACCCCTACTATAGCAGCCACAGTATCTTATATTTACAAGGGGCTCAATAAATATTTATTTAATACATGAATTTGTATTAATGTACTGCTTGTTTCGCACTTTTTAAGACACCAAATCCTTAACAAGGCTATTCATTCAATTTTAAAAATCATTAAATTAGTATTACTAACAAATACTTTATAATTTTCAAAGAATACATGCACACACATATACACACACTTAGTCATTATAAGAAGCTCTTTGGATACTAAAAGGCTCATATTATTATCTCCACTTTTCAGATAAGGGATTAAAACTAAAAAGTAATTATTTATTTTAACATCTGCAGAATTCTAGCTATGTGGCAGCCATAATGCTAAGCACATACCTGGATTATTTTATTCCCTGAAAGCTTGAAATGGAATATAAAGGTACTTCTTATAGGTGTGACATATTAAGAGTTTTTAAGCATAAATATGGGAACTAATTTAATTATGTTCAAGCCTGGGTTGTTTTGTATTTAGAGGAGAAATTCACAAGGAACCCCTTTAAAAATAAATCTCACCAAGAGTCAGTTTTTCATTTTATTCTATTCCCCTACCTGGTTTTATGGGAATATGGTTTTGAGGTAAATTGGTAGCAGTTTTGTTTGAGACTACATAATGGATCTGACCTAGCAATATCATTTTATATGGCTGTGACAAAAGACTTATTCTGGCCATAAATGCAATGTAAAAAGTGAAATGAAGGCATAGTATGATAAGGTATAATATACCTTGCATCATTATGAAATGATGTATCTCTCCCCTCTTAAGCAAAACTTCCATAAAACTCCTATTCCTATTTTCACAGATTTAGTTGAAATTCATTTAGGCTGTTATGCTCATTTTAAACTTTTAGCAATATCTATAGAGCATATCCAATATTCTTTGATTGATCTGGGTTCATTATTGACATTCATTTTTGTTCTAAGCCAAAGTATGGTAGTATGGTATGCCCTGGTAGTAACTGAGGCAGGCAGGTGACACAGTCTTACGAGGCTACTCTCCACCACTGACCTTTTTTGAGTTCTCTCGTTTCTTTCCTTGATGCAAAAATGTTAGTTCTGACTTACCTCAACCTTCAGTATCACTTCAAAGTGCCTCAATATGCCATAACCCAAATCAGTTCATATCAAAAAACAATCAAGTAAATAATTTAGGTACTAGGTACACACAGAGAAGTAAGACATGCTTTCAAGAGATAGAGTTTAGACCATGGAATCAGACCATTTAAAAGTAACACAGAAGTGCTTGTGGGAGGTATTGTACAGCATAAAAGCCTTAATAGCATGGGAGTTCAGAGAATAACTCCTAGAAAATATAGCAACTAATTTGAGCCTTGATGGGTGCACAGGAACTAGCTAGATGAAAAAGTAGCTGTTGGGAGAGAAGAAAGGAAGGGCAAGGGCTCAGAAATATGAAATACCATAGTCAGCCAGAGAATGATGATATTCTCAGCATTAGCAGAGCCTAAGTTTAGGCAGCAAGTAGTAGGACCTGAGGCTTGAGAGATACAAAGGTAACCATGGGTGATGACATGCCTGCTTGACTTTAGCCATCATGGGAGGACCCACTGACAGGATTTCAACATGGAAGCAACACCAAGTCAGTATGAGTTCAGATGGAACATGGTTGCTTTTCAAATATTTTTGAGTGAATGTATGAATTCTTCAAAAAATGGAATTAAACAAATGGTGAGGAAATACAGAAGGGAGAACAATTTTAGGTTGGAACCATTTTTCGCAGGAGAACTACCTGAGGATACAGTCTCTCCTTGTTCTCAGCATGCAGGCTGATATCTGCTTCTAATCATCTATGGAATGGGAAACCACAGGTAGAAAAGCCATACAGATTCTAACCTTGACTGTTCATTAATACCACCAGAGAGAACTTCAGAGTCCTACTCCCAAATATATTGTTAGACCTCTAGAGCGGGGACCCCCATAATCCCTAAGGTTCTCCAAGTGATTCCAGTGGTCAACCATGGCCAAGAACTTTTACACTAAAGCTCTAAGTTCAGAAATGGGTCTAACAAAGAGCTTCCTTTATAGTAAAGTATAGGGGCTACAAGACACTTGGATTTTACTTCACTTTGCCTTTTTATTTAACATAGGCATATCTTCAAGGCATGGCTTCTTTGGAAGAGCAGCTATTCCATCCTCTCTAATACTGCCTTTATGTTCATGGTGAACTCTGTAGAAAGGAGACTCTTGAGTCCAAAGCAGAAATCAAACAAGATAAAACCAGGCTATGTTGGAAGGAAATTCATTTGCAAACATTTAAATCCTAGGTGAAAAAGAGATAATGTGTTAGTGGCAAAGGACAGAATGATTTTTCTAATTTGAAATAATGATGCACCAGGCTTATTTCACTGGGAAGAGAATAACTTCACACTTAAGGATAACAACTTTCAGCCAGCATATCAGCAGTCCAGTAGAAAACCAGAATCATCACTTTAGGCCACAGGACAATAATTTCTTGACAGGCTCCCAAAATGTCCTATTCTTTTAGAATTTAAAGAATTCATGATTTCAAATCACGACCCCTACAAATGGCAGGGTCTTTTGTGCAATGCTATTTTTTAAATCTGGAATTCCACTGTACGGACTTCCTCAGCAGAAGACAGATTGACTCGATTGACTCTGGAATGTTTTTAAATTTTAGACCATATTGTAAAACCATTGCTAATTGCTAAGAAGTCCTTACCAAGCACAGGAGCGTCATGTTGCACCAATATTCCAAAATCAGGGATGCTACATAGGTCAGATATAGTTAAAGAAACAGTCTGTAGCATTCAGTATATCAATACCAATCCTAAGCAGGCACTTAAAATTCACTGACGCAAATTCAAGTCAACTAAGTTTTGGAACAGTCCACCCACGATCTATTTAACACAGGAACAAGATTACAACAATCCCTTTTAAATCCCTTAGATACAAGTTACACAGAACAATGAGCTTGACCTCTCCTTCCCTCCCAGGAGTTATGCACTCAAAAAAGACAATAATAATAAAGTAGTATTTTCCAGAAATAGCATAAGTCCAGAAGAAGGAGAAACCAAGGAATAAAAACAAGAGAAGAGAGTTGACCCGCCAAAGTTGACATGTAAATACACAAGGGAGAGATATATATAAATCTTGATGGAAATTAAAGGCTCTCAAGCTTGTAGGGTTCTGTCCTGAAAATAGGTGAGGTGAGTATAATGGGATGTGCAGATAAGAGCAATATGTGCTTGAAGAGAAGAAAAGTAAAACATATATAGGGCTCTCAGTGTAATAATGTGAAACTTTAACTACAGTCTGTTTGATGTGAGTGCTCTGTGGATAATTTCCCACTTCCATGCCAAGAATAGCAACCCTAGGAACAATACAAGCCACATGGTCACTTTTTGATAGTAATGGTCTTAGCTTAAGAAAAAATTCCAATTCAGCCAACCCATTGTTTATTTTTTCTTTACTGTAGTTTAATCTACCCAGTTAAGGAACACATTTTCTAAAGCAGCTATTTGCCAGCATAGATTTTCAATGTTAGATTGACTTAATTACTGCCTTCCCCTTATCCTATTCTGATGATCTTTTATATCTATATACTAAACAAAGTGGGGCAGAAAACAAAACAATTTTCCAGATTGGTTAGGAAAGTTGTTCTCACTCTGACTTGGGTATTTAAAATAAAATATGGAGTTTATAAAAATTATACATCAAGTCTCACCTTGGGAGATTCTGATGCATCAGCCACCATCATCAATACATTCATAAAATGTGAAACTTTTACAAGGTCTGTGCCAATTCAAATAAAAAGAAAACACATGCCCCACTCTCCTACATACACATTTTGGGTTCCTGTGAATTAAGGTTTGCAATATCACCCTTTCACTGGATCTTTGAGGTTATAATTGCCACAAAGCATCCAAGTTAGGTGACTAGTGCTCTTGGGCAATTCTCTAGTGACCTCAAGGCTCACAGACAACCAAATGGAAAAACACAGACTGTTATGCTCTTTCTCAAGTGTAGTTCCAGGAACAGAGTTATAAGTTTAACATCTTTTTTTTATTTGCATTTCACCTAGGCAGACATAGTCACAAAATGTCTTTTGCAAAAACTTTCTGTCATTCTGTAGGATGTCTCTTCACTCCATTGACCATTTCCTTTGCGGTGCAGAAGCTTTGTATTTCTATGCAATCACCTTCGTCTACTTTTGCTTTTGTTTCCTGTGTTCTCATGGTCTTATTCAAAATGTCCTTGATCATTCAATTTTGTGAAGTATTTCTCCTTTTTTCCTAGTAGCTTCATAATGGTGGTCTTATATTAAAGCCTTTAATTCATTTTTATTTGACTTTCACATAATATGAGAGATAAGAGTCTAGTTTGATTCTTATGCATGTGGGTATTTAGTTTTCCCAGAACCATTTATTGAAGACAATGTCATCTCCCCAAAGCATGGTCTTAGCACCTCTGTTCAAAATCAGTTGGCTGCATATGTGTGGGTTCACTTCAAAGCTCCCTATTTCTGTTCATAAGTCTGTCTTTATGCTGACGTCATACTGTTTGAAGGTGCAATGATAAGTTATTTGAAATGTTTCTAATATCCTTATAACTTTAAGGTAAACACCCCATTCAGTCTCAGCCATTCTCTATTTACAGGACTACTTGTTTCCTCTGATACTGTGCCTTATGGCTGGTGTGGCAGATTTATCTTCATCTGAAGTCTCTACTTCTCCATTAAAACTCATTCTTGTTTTTCAGCTTCCAAAATTTTGTTGGTGTTGTAATGTTTTCCCATTTTTTTAGTAATTTTTACTCTACATACAGAGTTTAACAAGGTTTCAAGAAGTAGGAATAATAAGCATTCAGATTCAGCCCACCGAATTTTATGTGTCCTCCAAACATCTTGATATATTTGTAAATAAAGATGCTGAATCCTCATTCTAATCCCTGCTAATTCTGGATTATTCATGCTATCCTTGTGGGATACCCATCACATACTAGAGCACCTGAGCTTTGTGCAAAATGAACAAAGAATATAACAACAACAACAACAAAAACAAAAAATAAGATTGAAGCTGTCATTCCAATCGAAGATTCCTAAAGAGATTATCTGTAAATCCCCATAATCTAGATCCGGTCTTCAGGAATCTTTTTTTTTTTTTCCAAACAGATTAAAAAATAAAACAACAAAAAAAGTCTTCTTCAATTAGTTTTAAAGGTTGGTTTATCAACTGCTTCCTCAATCATGGGGAATTGATTGGGGAAGCCAGTTCATTCTGAACAAAGGTGCTAAGAATATGCTTTGAGGAGATCACATTGTCTTTAATAATGGTTCTGGGAAAATTAATGTAAGCCCATCTCCTCTTTTCCATGTTACACTATATGTTATAGAAACCTAACTCTAATGTTTTCAGTTCTCATCCATGATCAAATAATGTGAATCTGTCCAGTCACTGAGCCACATAGTGGAGACAACTTTGACTTCCTGCTTTATTCATCTTAAATCAGGTAACAAATCCTGCTAATTCATGCTCTTGACTATCTCCTTAATGTTTCCTTTTCTTTCGCCTCATAGTCAGTGACTCAGGGCTTTCATCATTTCCGATTTTTTGAGGGATTCAACTGGCCCTTTTGTCTCTTCAAATCTCCACCTTTAATCTAGCCTACATTATAGGACTAAATAGAGTAGATGCATATTATCTAATTAAAATTCCCCAGTAGTTGCTCACTGCTAACAGGGAAAATATAAGTTTTTTTAGTAGTCCCATGGCTCTTAAAACTTTGGCCAAATATCTGTTCTTTCCCAACCACTATGCTGAGTATAAACAATATCAAACCATGGATTTCCATCAAGCCAGAATTGGTTTTCTATACCACTGGGTTTATAGACACAGTTTATTCTCTGTGGACATCATTCCTTAATTGTGCTTGTTTTATGAAACTGTACTATGTTTGGCAGTGTTCATATCAAGTCTCTCTTCCTGTGATCTCCTAGCATTTTGGTCCTCTATAATCTTAAGTCTGACTTATAGGTTTTCCATTCCAGATCATGAATTCTTTAGGACATAACTGTTCCCTTGTCTTTTCTATAACTCATACTTAACACAATAGAGTAACACATAACAAGCAGAAAATCTGTAGAATTAATGTTCTCTCATTTTTAATGCTCCTTGATGTTAACATGCCTTTTCTTATCTGTAGTAGGAAGCATTGTCTTAATGCTTGAAATATTTAAAGAACAAGACTGA
This sequence comes from Marmota flaviventris, assembly GCF_047511675.1. Lineage (NCBI taxonomy): Eukaryota > Metazoa > Chordata > Mammalia > Rodentia > Sciuridae > Marmota > Marmota flaviventris. The sequence continues at coordinate 72,276,632 of NC_092501.1, read as the reverse complement.
GGACTCTGTAATATTATTAAACCTTGATATTGATCCTGAGTTTGACATATACAATTATCTACTATTAAAGTTCAACTTTAAATAATGCCAATTTTCTTCACAGGATAGGTTACCAAATCTGCAAAGATGTCAATGTAAATATTTGAACTACTTTTCGTTGTTTGGCAATGGAGTTACAATTGATCAAATTCATAGCACAATACAGAAAATTCTAGGATGTCATATTATGTTTAGTGAAGTATTGACTATAAATAATGTGGTGATTATAAGAAATAATGTGACATCTGTATAAAGATTAAGGTATATAATTTTCTCACCCTCTCTTAGTCTTAGCTCTAATCATATCAAAACAGAATGAAAATTAAACCATAAATGAGTAGGCTACATTTCAAAGATGTCTCAAACATAGCTAAACCTCTGAATTACTTAGAGAGTTTCTCTATTCTGCTATTATCAGGACCACCACAAAAATGATTCATGCAATTTGATAAGTAATTCAAATAATGCAAATTATGTAAAACATCAAAAGCAAATGCCTCAACTCTGTGATTCAATCCTAAGAGATAATTACCATTAAAAGGCTTCATTTTAATTTTTCTAGATATTTTTACACCTATCTACCCACCATCATCACCCACTCCCATGCATATACTTACATAAATTTTTCCACACATGAAATATAAAACACATATTGGTGGATAATTGTTTTGGTCCTTAGCATGTCTTTGGACATCTTTCCATATTAGCACATAGGGATCTATTTTGTTCTTAATTCTTTTTAGTGATTAATTTACATCCTATTCACTCAAATGCTATCTTGTGAGATACTACTGTGTGTCCATTGCTATGCCAAACATCTTGGTATGTCCCCAGACTCTGGCTCATACCCCAGGTGGCCTCCATCAACCAGATAATAAAGTCCAAAACAGCATATCTTACAAGGCTCCTGTTATAATTCTCAAGCCTCAGGTGCTACATCCCCCTGCCTTAAACCTCTGCTTTAAAAACACTGAATTATTCATTCTCTCTCTTGGGTCTGGCCTGGGTCTGGCCTGTTATGAATTTATATGTAATACTGACAAACAATCTTATTTGGGGGATTCTAGCTTATAAAACATGTTCCAAGAAGTGCCAGCAATGCTCACAAGTTTGTTATTCAGTCAACGAATGTGTATGATGAACTTCATTAACCACTAGAGATCCAAAGATGGAAATATTCAGCTCCTGTTTTTAAAGGAGATTAAATCTAGTGGAGAGACAGAGGCGATGCACCAAGAAATAACAGCAATAAAAATTATTTTTAGAGTTTTTACTATAAACTGGGCAGTCCAATTTTTATAAGCATGATCTCATTTAACCTCAAAATAACTCTAAAGAATAAATATTATTATCATCATACCAATTTTATAGAATGTAGAAAAAACAATATCTCAGAAACTGAAGCAAAGAAAGGTCATGCAGCTCACTAATAAAATACATTATAATAAAATATATTTCAGCTAGTAAATACAGTATACTAAGACTTAAAAAAAAATCTGACTTTCCTTCTTTCTCCATGCTTTGCCTCTGTGGGAACTCTCTGAACCCTAGAGCCTGTATATGCAAGTAACAGGAGTTTAAAGCTAAACCTGCTAGAAACTGCAGAGGTCATAGGAGTCTATCTTGCTTGCGGGTGTAGAGGACTCTCCAAACCCAAGGGCTATTGTCCTAGACAAAAAGACCTCCAATTCTAGCAAATAGCTGTAAGCAATTTAAGGGCTAAAAACCCACTTTAGTAAATTATATGGATAAAAATTACTAGCTAAAACAGCTCTTCTTATTCTTTCTCCCAAATAAAACATGTCTATGGGTTCTGAATTTGCCCTCTTTATAAATGATTGAGAATATCTACATCTCATGGGTGCAGAGCTTATGATGTGCTAACTGATACAACTTGAAGTTTCCCTCAGCCGGCCTAGATTTTAGACAAGTTCCTCCCTGGTTCTTATGCTCTGGCCTCCCTTATCTGAGAACATTCTCTATCCCTCTGAGATGTAAGTCTCCTTCCAGACTCTGGCCAGTTTTATAACCCAGAAATCTTTCTCAAGTACCTGGGAGTCCTGACTTTGAAAATCATCAAGAAAGAAATCACCCCCACCTCTGCCAATTAGTAAACACAGATGGCTTAATCTTATTGACCAAACTTCCCCCTAAGGTCCTCCACTCCATTTCCATTAACTTGTTCCCTGATTATAACTCCTATCCCTTTTATGTCAATGAAATAGAGTTTGACCTGCTCCCCTATTGACATAATCTTGAATAAAGTCTTCCCTGCATGTTTAATTCTGCCCTGTGCAATTTTTCTTTGACAGTGCTAACCATAAAAAAATCACCAAGAGGAATATTAGCCAGAAGAATGTGGAGGAAACTAGGTTACTTTTCACAAAATTCAAAGGTCCTAAACTTTTCTTGTTGTTGTTGTTACAGGGCTAATTTGGAATGAGGATAGTGACCCTCCAGAAGACTCAGCATATTATGTTCTCTTTTAAAATATAATTTATTTTGTTGACTGTATAGAACAGGAAACTGGTTATCTTGTCAAAAACAAATTTATTCAGCAAACAAAATTCATCTTATACATAGTCATTCTTATTTTTACATATTAAAAATACATAATTTCATCTTTAAAGTATTTTCAAAATACAAAATGAATGAAGACATTTTCTTGCCCATTCATTCTGATATTTCTCCGTAGGAGAAGAGCAAAATTTGGCCCAATGTCACATTTCCTGAGTCATTGTCAGGTTTCTACAGCTCATGATTTAGTAATTTCATCTAGGAAAAAAAAAAAACTCTCTTAGAATGTGGTATGCTATGCCTCAGTTGATCTCTATCAAACTAGAAATGACAAATTGTGCATGACCAAAGAATACTTTTAATTAAGGAAATTGATGTTCATAAGTAGAACACAAGAAGTGAGTGAATTCTTGCCCAGAAAACAGCAGAAAAGTAAAGTGTACTTTACAGGATTGCCAAAAGATGGCTCTTAATACTAAATATATATACAAGGTCATTATGAAATTGACAAGTTCTAGTTTCCTGCCGCTATTGAAACAGGTGAATTACAGCAGAACTATTGTAAAGATTCCTGAAATGGCATGCTTTCTTTTGTCCAGCATTCCAAAGGAAATCTAAGTATTGTGTCATCACCTTCACAGATTTATCTCTGCAACCCTGACCTCCAGACTCATATTCAATGGCCTCATTAGTAGAACCACTTAAATGACTAACAGGCACTTCACAATTACCACATCTAATCCACATCTAAACTAATCCTGCCCTTATCCTCCCTTCCTCAAAAAATGGTACCTAGCATTTACACCAGACCCCAAATCTTACCACCCCCAACCCCTTTCCCTGACACCCCATAGCCAGACCATGGTTAAAAATTTCTCTCTAATCCAACCACTAGCCATCATCATGCACCTCTTCAAGCCACCTCCAAGTCCAACAAGACTTCTTTTGATTTCACTTTCTCCGTATTCCTGAGGTCTTAAATAAGACACATCTCCACAGATTAATCAAAGAGAATGTCAAAAGAAACTAAAGCATTATTCTTCCTGCTGGAATCATTCCATTGTCTCTTTTACCACACTGAAAATGAGAACCAAAGCACTTACCATGCTACCCTGGTTTTTAATCTCTTATCACTTGAACCTTCACCTCCTCGGCTCCAATAACTACAACCATCTTTTAGGTCCTCAGATTAATCAAGCTTTCTCTCCTTTGGGGTATTTATACTTCCTTTTGACTAAAATGCCCCCCACACACACATACACACATATACACAGACACAAATTTTCCACCTGGCTAGCTCTGGACATTCACTTAGTTCTCTGTTCAAAATCACCAACAGGAAGAACTGACCACCGCAGCTAATATGCTCTTACTCCTTTCCTTCTCCTTATGATTGTTGTGTGTTTTTTGATAGAATGTAGACAATTTATAGAGAATGTTGCAAGATACCCACAGTGGAGCATAATTCGGTAAAAGAAAAAGAAAAGTGAATGCCATCAGGAGCAGAATTAAACAATAGAGTGTCCTACTACTGCCAAAGAAACCTCAATGATATGCAGGTTTATCTGTCACTCCCTTTTCTTAAACTCTGCAAGGGCTCTTCACTTCAAACCTACTTCAAAATTCAAATTGCTTTGATTCAAGATTTGACATTATATTTGCCATTGCTTTTCTGAGCATACCCATTCTTCACAGCAAATGTCAATGAAATAGACATTTTGCTCTTCTCAAACACAGGTGCATGTCTCTACCTTTGCTTGTACTATACGTTCAGTTTAAGACTGTCCCCTACATCCATCTGCTTAGGAGCCAATGCAACCTACCTCTTCCTTGAAGACTCACCTGATTCCCCAGTCCCAGTGCATTCCCAGCATTCTTCCAACCACCTGTCTTGAACTACTGTTTGACATTTATCACACTCTGCTCAGCATGGAAATTATTTTTAAGCGTTCCTGATTTCACTATTCTATTAATATATAAGATTCCTAAGGGTAAGGACCACATCTCATAGCTCTAAAACTACAGGTCACCTGAGAGAATGTAAGTTTTATGAATCCCAGTTTCTTTATTTTAAAAGTGAGTGCAATAATGGTAATAATAACCATGTGATATACACATAGTACGCTGTGAGAATACATTATTTCTGTTATGTAAAGCATTTAGAAGAGTGTCTTTCTCATAGTGTATGGTCCATGAGAGCTAAAGAATTATTAGTAGTAGTGGCAATTGTACCTCTTCATCTTTATGATATAGATTCTACTGGTCCTCAATATTGTTCCTTGCAAAAGGGCAAAAAGTGGGAAGGTGAGAGATGATAACTAAGCACAAACTAGGGGACACAGAAGTTGTGAAAAAGCTGAGTAGCAATATTATCCCTATACAAGGTTAATGTGTGGGATTTCATAAAATGGGGACAACATGAGGAATTAAAGATAGAGATAATTAGAAATGGAATTAATCTGCAAAACATACGACTTTAACCAGTGATGGAAAGTAGCAGGACTGGGAATTACATGTGGTAGCTAAACAGAGTCCATGTTAGTTCTCTTTGAAGAAATCTATTTCCAAAAGGAGCAAATGAGTCCTTGGAAAAACTGAGCTTGGTGATGCCTGAAAAGTGTATGTCGTGGGAAATAATTGTGTCCTTAGGCTTTAGATAAGACAACAAAGCAGAGGAAAGGAAGTAGTTTATCATTGTGAGGGGAAGGGAGAAATGTTTTATGGGATCATCCATCTCTGATTCTCCAGTTAGCCTTCTGATTACTGACACATATTTTTGCAAAGTTAAATAGTTGAAGGGGAAAATAAAAGCATGTGTAAATTTCTGGCAAAATATTCACAGGCTCACGAACAGCAGCCGATCTGTCTAATTCAGATCTATGCGGCACAGCCAAGGAATTCTAGACACAAGAACTGGAAGCCTCTGCAGGCACACACGTACAGGGAAAGGGTCTTTATGCAATTTCACTTAAGGCTGTTGGGCATGCCTACACAGACAGTGGTCTATCTACTAGCCCTTTAGGAACACAAAGTAATCATGTCACATTTTTCTCTGGGCAGTCCACATTCTAAATGTCACACATGATAGTAATGAAAGAACTGTCCAACACTGACAGAACAGATTTGCATGCTTGAACCAGGTATGGGAGACATGGAACATCTGAGTTAACAAATACCAACAAGAGGAACTGAACAGACAGGCAGAGGCCAGAAGTCTCTGGAGATTGGAAAGGCTTGTTTCAGCACCACTACCACAGAGCCCCTGGCATTTTCTTTCCAGAGCACTCGTTATTACTGTGTCTTCAGGAACTCTGGAGTTTGTCTTTAAAACCAGACACTGGTTGCAAGTCTTAGTGGATAACAACGGGGAACACATTTCAGCATAAAGAATTGGAATTTACACCTCTCCCAACACTGATAGGTTCTATCACTGCAAAGGTTGGGGTGCAAAGGTCATGGACTTTTAAAGATTATGCGAAGTCTCCTGACGGTTTCTGTAGATTTTTATGTGTGCTGGGTTAAGCAGAGAACAGGCATGTCTATTTTGGAAGGAAAAATAAAAGGGATGGAAGTGTGGTCCATTCCCTGGATAAGAGCTACTTAGTCTACCTAATTCTGATATACTCATCTTGACCAGCACTGTGTCCTTTTGCTCTTAAAATATTGTAGATCACCTTCTTGTAAAGTTTATTAGGACACAGTCATGATTGTTCATTTATGTATTATCTATGGCTGTTTTGAGCTCTATGGCAAAGCTGAATAGTTACCCCAGACTATGCAGCCTGCAGAGTTGAAGATATTTGTTCTCTGGCTTGGGAAGGAAACATTTGCTAAGCCCTTTGGAGATTATGGGGTAACTCAGGGGCTGTCATTGCCTGTGTGTGTCATGTCCACCTTTCAATATATTCTAAATGATCCTTAATATGCTGATAATTCAGGGATCCTCTCATACTTTCTTTCTTTTTAGACTCTGTTTAAATTCTAGCCAGAACAGTATTTTCATCAGTATATGAAGGAGTGTGGGAAATATTTCTACCAAAAGACAGACTCAAAGTCACAGAATACTATGGGGGAGGGGCTCTTTAAGAATACAGGGCATGTAGAAAAGGCTGAAGAAAGGGGCCTCAGAGGGCTCAAGTGAATGAACATTGGAAATTATGAAAAGAAACAGATGTTCCTTATTGGTAAAAATTGCATTTCTTTGCCTCCTCAGACCTGTCTTTTGTAAGATGGTTTGTGAACATGACTTGATTAGGGTGGAGTGAGAAGGAATATTTTAAAGGAAAGCAGTATGGAAATTGCTCAGAAAACGAATGGAACCACAATTTGACCCAGCTATCCCACTCTGTGGTTTATACCCAAAGGACTTAAAATCAGCTTACTACAGTGACACAGCCACATCAATGTTTAGAGCAGCCTAATTCACAATAGCTAAACTATGAAACCAACCTAGATGCCCTTCAACTGATGAATGGATAAAGAAAATGTGGTATATATACACAATGGAATATTACTCAGCCTTAAAGAATAAAATTATAGCATTTGCAGGTAAATGGATGGAACTGGAGAATATTATGCTAAGAGAAATAATCCAAACCCCAGAAAACAAAGGCTAAATGTTTTCTTTGATATGTGGATGCTGATCCATAATAGGGGTGGGATAGGGAAGAATGGAGGAACTTTGGACTGAGCAGAAGGGAGTGAGAGGAGGGAAGGAAATGCGGGGGTGGGAAGAACGGTGGAATGAGATGGACCCTATATACATGTATGATTACACTACCAGGATGACTGAACCATGTACAGCCAGAGGAATGAGAAGTTGTGCTTCATTTCTGAAAAATGTGTCAAAATGCATTCTACTGTCATGTATAACTAATTAGAACAATTTTCTCTTTAATAAAAGGACCCCTGTTAAACCATTTCTAAAAGACAGGTATTACTTCTTCAATTGTCCTAAAGCCACACTGCCTCATTATATAAGTCACAAGTTCCATAATTCTATATATAAAATTTCTTAAGGGTAGAAGGAATAATGAAAAGGAATGTTCCAAGAGGTAAAAAATAACTTAAGCAAAACTTTGTTGACAACTTTCTTATAGAAAGAACTGCACAGTTTTAAAGAAAATACATTTTGTTGGGTCCAAAAACTATAACTGAAAAGAAGGCAAGAGAAGATTTAAGCAAACCCATATTTATAATGGTTGCAGTTTTCCTAAGTCATATTTTAATTCCCCAAATAGTACATGCTGGCTGAACAATATAGCAACAAAAATATCATCAAATTAAGTAAAATGTGAAATTTTCCCCTCAATACTTCCCTGCCAGTCTTCACTCTGCAGTGATGATCTCTCCTCCTTAAACTGGATTCCACCGAGAATACATCAATAAGATATTTCTTGATACATATGTTTAAATTAAGCTAAATAAACTCTCTAAAATATATAGAGAATACTGTACATTCTCCATATAGAATGTGTTCTGCTCACATGTTCTCTAGAAGTTGAGGATCTTTTTATAGATGGGATCTAGGACAACAGGTGGATTAGTGCCAGGAAACACTGAAGAAAAACAATAATGTCTTGGTTTTAACTCTATCATCTGCATCTCATTTTAATAAATTTAAGAAATTTCTTTCTGTTTACTGACATGTGGCTGACATGATCATTGTTGTTTTTGACAATGGAAATTAACTTCTGCTTTTTTTTCACCTGATATTTATTTGTGTCAGAACTTTATTAGGACTTAAAAATGTAATTAGAAATAGACACACACACACACACACACACACACACAAAGAAATGTCCCCACTATCATGGAGTTTACAGCCAAAAGGATGGATGGTTGAGAAGAATAAATATTTCAGATAGAAACCTCTCAAGGATTATAGATGGAGCCAATGTCTTCTTAAAATATTTAGAGACAAAAAGTAGAGGTAATTATATGAATATTTATCAAGCGCTTATCATGTGCCAAGAGCTATAGTAAACACTATACATATATATACTTACTTATCATATATGATGAAAAGCATATAATATATTATTATATTATTCCATACGTAGAAATACACACACACACACACACACCCTTTTCTTTAGCCCTCATAATCCTTCAAGCTAGGCAGTGCTATTATGATCTCTATTTTATAAATAAGAAAATTGGATAAAGAGGTTAAATGGCTTCCTGGGGCCACAAGCAAATTTGGAGAAAGGAGTTGGATGTCCATTTTATCATCTCTGACTCTAAATCTCACTCTTGTGCACTAGGCTTCAACATAGGATTAATGGGGACAAGGATAGGCTGAAAAAATATAAGAAGCGTAACAGGAGAGATTTAAAGAACGGAGTATTCACACTACTGGTATTCTGATATCTCTGTGTCTCCTATGTGTTCCCATAACAGCTTGTACATTGCTCAATTTGAGAAATGCCACTGCTCTTGCTCGTGTGTGTCCTAGACTAGCACTCCTGACTCAGTGCCTGGCTCGTGACTGGACCTGAGGGCCTGACAAAAGTCTGTGGGGTCTTTGGAGGATATTAATGACATCTTCTGGGTGAATGTACGTATGTGAAATGCACATCTACTGGCAGAGGCAACCAGAGGATGAAAAAGTGAGGACAAGACTTCAAAACTTCTTTACAACTGCTCTTCTTACAATATTTCTTATTCAGGTTCTTTGCCTCATGACTTTCTCCATCCTACTTCTTTTTTAAAAATATTTTTTTAATTAATTGTTGATGAAATTTAAAATTTTATTTATTTATTGTATGTGGTGCTGAGAATCAAACCTCGTGCCTGGCACATGCTAGGCAAGCACTGTGCCGCTGAGCCACAATCCCAGCCCCTCCATCCTACTTCTATTTCACCTATATGATTAAACACCTGGATTTGCAAAGATGAAAAAAGTTTGAGGAAAAGGAGGTTTAGATCAAAAGGAAAAAAAAAACAACCCTCAAAAATAAATGAAACATAAAACTTCAGAGAGCTAGATCATGGGTCATATAGGAAACTGTGAATGTATTATAATTGAGGAAACTATATTTCAACAAAGCTTAGTGCCTTTCCCAAGGGAGCAATCACATATGTCAAGAGAATTGGGAAAAAAATGCAAGAGAAAAACCCTGCTGCAAATGATCTTACACAGTGCTTTTAATAGTTAAGTGGACATAAGCAAAAAGCTAATGCTTGTATTCTGATATACTGTAAAGTGCATCGTTTTCCCTGGTTCTTTCTCTATCCTCAATTTGTCTCTGAAATTCATTCCCTCATGAACAAAAAATTCTGCAGAATAGCAGGTGGATGTAAAGCCATGGCTCAGGCCATGAACAGCAAAGAAAAGAAAGCCCACCACTCACTGATGAGTAATACAAAAACTCATGGAGAGACACACTACATAATAGGAGCAATCTCAAGTGTGAGTCAGTTTATATCGTAGATGTTATTTTGTTGTTTCTACTAAATCAAGTCAAAGTCAGAAATTGAATGGATTCGTGCTGACAATTTTGGAACAAAAACGAGGAAATGAAAAAGAGAAGAGAGGGAGAAAAGAAAGCACTGATGTGTCATATAAGACATATCACCATATAATGATAATAAAAAACATTACCCAAACCCTATGCAGAAACAAAAGATATCCTATCAAATCATGCAGAGATTGTATAATGTTTAAAAGTGACTATAGAAACAAAGACAGATCGGGATTTTCCAGCACCGGCAATGTGCCTGGTAATTAATGGAATTTAGAAAGCACTTGCTACCTAGTGCATCAATTAGAAGGGAGAAGGCAATATTAAAAATATGAATCTGAAGTTATTTTTTTGCAAAGTAGTTAGATAATAATAAGCTTTTAATCCTTCAAGTTGAAACTGACCTTGAAGTAATTGATCTCAGATGTAGAAAAAGTAGTATTGGTTGGGAATTTGGGAAAAACAACAAATGGGTCTTTCCATCTCTCTCTCAGTTATTAGCCTCCCTTCTCCTTTTCTCTCCTCTGATATAGCCTCATGGTGATTCTCTCTTCCTTATGAAAGGAAGAGATCCAGCCACAGCATCAGACATGTAACTGTTTACTCCAGCCCTAACCAGTTTAAAAGATACATGTTAAGAATTAACATACAAAATATACATTCTTCTACCATTAAACATGATCACCCACCTGTCCCCAACAGATAACAGTTCTTCTAGAAGAAATGCCTTTATGGCTGATAAAGGATATATGAAAGAAAGGAAACACAAGAACCAACTCATGAGGTCCATGCCCAACAGGTAAGAATCAGAATTTTTAAAATAAATAAAAATTATGAGTTCATAATAAATAAATGTATGAAATGTTTGTACTAAATAAATGTGGCTGAGATGACAATTCCTTATGTTTAAACCAATCTCCTAGTGGCAGTGAGGTTGTTTTTATGTCCCCCTTTCTTTCCTTTTGTTTAAACATATTTTTTTCAGGATTTTCTTTTGATACTCAGAGAATTTTTAAAACCTTCCACTAAGGTAGAGTATCATATTTAAGCACCATTCAGCCAATTACTAAAATGAAAAGTATTATGAAAATAAATAAATAAAACTCTAAGCTCTAAATTCCTAAAAGGGAGGCAAACTTTTTGAGCCTGATTTCTGACTTTATTTTCTTTCAGCTTTACTGAGGTATGATTGACAATAACTGAATCTATTTAAGGTATACAATGGTATGTCTTGATCTGTGTACATACTGTTAAATGATAGTCATAATCAAGTTGATTAACACATTCATCACCTCACGCTTGAGTGTGATGTGTGTGTGTATGTGTGTTTGAGAGACAGAGAGAGAGAGAGAGAGAGAGAGAGAGAGAGAGAGAGAGATGAGAACACTTGAGACCTTCTACCAGTAAATTTCCAATTTACAGGACCTTATCATCAACCATAGTCACCAAGTGTAAATGAGATGTCCAATGACAGATGAAAGGATAAGTAAATATGGTGAGTATGTGTGTGTGCATATTTGTGTGTATAAAAAATACTATTCAGCTTTGTAAAGGTTATAAATCTTGCTATTTGCAAAAATATGGATGAAACTTCTGGAAGGCATTATGCTAAGAGAAATAAATTAGAAACAAAGATAGATACTGTATGATCTCACTTATATGTGAAATATAAAGAGAGCTGAACTTATAATAGCAGACTAGAATGGTGGTTACCAGGTGTTGGAGGTGGAGACAAAGAGGAGGTAATGGTCAAGGGATACAAACCTTAGAATAAGATGATTTCATTCTTTGAGCTGCTCCTATTTCAGATTCTTGTAATTAGTCTTAAGCTGTTACATTACCAGGACTTTTAATTTCTTGGTTGCAAAGGGATTTTTAGTACATCCAAATGATTATTAGTTGGAAGAAAAATTTAATTCGTTATTCTGGACATTAAGGTATTTCTTTAAACCATTTCCACTTACTAATTAGAAGTGTGTCTGGACATTAAGATATTTCTTTAATCCATTTCCACTTTCTAATTAAAAGTATGAATGTATGTATGCATATGCATATTTTAAGGCAAAAAAAAAAGAAAAGAAAAAACTACGGCATTGTTGAATACAAAGAAGAGGTAGAAGAAGTGGGGAAGCAGGTAATAGTTGTTGAACTGTAGGAAGTCCAATCTTTAAAAGATCCCTAAAAAAGTGCATGCATGCAGAATCAATTTTGTATTATCCAGGAGTACTCTAATATCAAAGTACATACCACAATTTTCAATAAAATACAGACCAGGGTCATATAATACCAATATTTATTTCATCCTTCTATGCTTAGATTTCTCTTGAGTAGCTCAAGAAAAGTGTGCATGTAGAGATGGAAATATGCAATAAATAATGTCATCAGTTTGTAACATTTAAGTGCAGTTTTAATATATAGGAAAATTTTCATTATCTCTTTAAATTATGCACATATGGCTATCTCACTTATTTTGATACTGCCAATGTTTATGCATAGTCCACTAAAAAAAATGCATTTTCCTTTTTATGGCACTTATCTTCTCCTGCTTTCCAAAGACCTATCATAAAACAATGCAGATGAACATAATTCACATACGCATCACCCTGGGCTCAGCTTTTACTGTCTCCTATAAATGTGGAGCTGCACTTGAGGATTTGATTTTAAGAAATATAATGGCCAGGGAGTGAATTAATTTTATGGAACAACAATAAAAGACCCAAAGATGAAAATGCATTAAAAAATTAGAAAGTTGTTCTATTCCCTAGTATATCAAAAGGCCAAATTGAAATCTTTTATTGAACACATGTAAATTGGAAATATTTTTTCCTGCTGCCAACATGACATGCATCATTCTAATTCCATTACTTTTGATAGTCATTTTTTAATCAGAGTTTTGACAAAAATGTTCTTTTCACCTTTGTCTTTTAGAAAATGTATATATGGTTGAAAAAGAAAATTAATTTTTTCAACTATGCTCACTTAAAATACATGGGGAACTCAGACTGTACCAGAGACTGAAAATGATAGTTGTACTTGCATTTGTATGAATTTGATTCTTTAAATTATCAAAGATCCTCCCCCAAATAGTGACACCAAAGTAAATATATTCAGAATCCTATATTTAGTGTACATAAAGTGTTATGAAGAAAAAAATTACATATCAATGGTTCTAGAAGAATCCAAAAGGGAAGTTTTGTATATAAAATTAGAAGCATAATATTTATCTATCCTTTTTTTCTGATTGATCAATAAAGATGTAGAAAAATATATTTGTAAAGTAATACTTATGAATGTACATTTTAAATATAATCAGATTTCATGATTATTCTAATCTGTTTGCAATTCAAACCCTAAAATATCCCACAAAACTGGCAGGGTTTCTTTGATGAGTGCTCAGTTTTCAAAGGTCAGCCTCCAAAAACCCATTAAACGTTACTTTCTCACACAGTGAGTTATTTAACAGATGGCGTCCTTTCCAAGTATGTCCTGCTGACACTAATTGTAGTTCTGCCCCAACTATGCAATGTCTTCAACCTGTAGTTGAAGCAGAACGAGGAAGCAATGGGTAGAGAGCTGTATTCTTAATTGACATCTAGGTTGGGGGAGAATGGAAATTAGGTGGCTTTAGCTTTTTAATCCCCTGCCTGTAAGTTGGTATCTGCTGCTTTTGGTTATACCTAGATTCATTTTTGATTTAATGTTTTAGAGTAAAGGTCCTCTATGCCCAGAAAATGGGCCAGACAGGTAATTTCCACAAAGAAAAAACAGATGAATTAAAGTTAGTTTGAAGATTTCATAGTCACCACTCTATAGACAAAAGCAGCTGGAATGCCCTCAGGCTTCTGCTTATAGCTCTGGAGTTTCTCACCACCAAACATGAGATGAAAAGGGTAAAGTCTTGATCTCAGAAGTACCAAAGGGAAAATGACTTTGACATTGAAGGGAAATGGGAGTAATTTAAAGGGAAGAGAAAGTAAAAGATTTTAAAATGTGCTTGATACTTTTCAAAGTATAAAAGAATAGATTTTTAAATTCAAAATACACAAGCATTACATGAAAGTACAATAAGCACCACCTATGTGTGCTTTGCTCATGTTTAACATAATTTGGCAGTACCGTATTTACTTAAGATAGTTTTAAAAATAATTAAAAAAATAAATAAAATTTCTAACAGTATGTATAGCAGAAATTGTTATGAATTGGGTTGCTGCAAAAAACTGAAGTGGTATGTGAAATATTTTAAAGCATACTTCTTTTTTTAATTTTTTGCTTTTGGGTTGTAGATGGACACAATACATCTATTTATTTTATTTTAATGTGATTCTGAGGATTGAACACAGTGCTTCACACATGTAAGACGAGTACTCTACCACCGAGCCACAACCACAACCCTAAAGCATACTTCTAAATGCAAGAAAGTAAGGAATTCTTCAAGGCCCCCAAAATGTTATAACAATAGGGACGTAAGTAAATATTCAGAGTATTTCACTGCAGGGACATGTGCTGAACCCTTGTGTCTTCAGCATTCCATTTAGATGACTGAGTAGAGCTTTCATATGAAACTGGGACCCGACAGTTCTACAAAGTCAGTGTCATATCTGAAATGGACACATCTAGGATTCATGCACTGTTAAAACAGGCATCTTTTCAAGTACCTACTATGTATAAAGTTCAGTAACTATAATTCTTGTTCAGAATGTTTTCAATAGTCTCAAGATTACTAAAATGTTTTTCTGTCAATACTAGGCAGAGTACATAAAAGCATCAACTTTGGTGCCAAAAAAAACTGGCTTTACATCAAAGCTCTGCCTCTTATTATTTATGTGATTGTTAATAAGTTATTTAACTTTCCTGTGTCTGGTTTCTATGAATATTAAGCAGGAAAAACAGCAACTACCTCTCTTGGTTGCTGTGAAGATTCAATAAGCTGATGATGTGGTGTGCCTGGTATGTATTACACACTCGTGCAGATAGTGCCGAGTGACCGGGAATGCAGAATTGTAAGTTTCCCTGTAACTCACAGTGTTGGCATCAGCTCATTATCTTTCTTTGTCAAGATGACAGAAGCAGTGGATTTTCTCAAGTTCAGAGAGCAGATATGGGTGTTCCATATGTTGGAGAAAAGAATATTTCCTCTTGTCCAGATTTTAAAAAGCTCACCAGGCATGTTTCAAATATCTGAAAAGAAAAGAGCAGAGTCTCTCCTCCTGGAGGCTGTGAAATAGCACACAGGTCTAAGGAGAAAATAATTGGGAGTGGTGAAGGTACTATGGACTTCAGGATTTTAGGCTCCTTGGGGACATCTCAATCTTTTTCAGTCAAACAAGTCTATTCTTTCACACCTGAGCACACAGCAAGGCTTGGGAATTGACTAGCCCTATAGCTGAGATGAAACCAAAGAAAATCACTATTTCCCAGGAGAATATGCCCAGAGGGCTTCTTAGATAAGCAAAACACTGATGACAATTATACCTACTTTGGAGGTCTTCAGACATATATAAGGCCTTTTTGAGACAGTAGGGTCACCTCCAATA
The DNA here is from genome assembly GCF_047511675.1 of Marmota flaviventris. NCBI lineage: Eukaryota > Metazoa > Chordata > Mammalia > Rodentia > Sciuridae > Marmota > Marmota flaviventris. Next base: position 72,261,076 of record NC_092501.1, on the reverse strand, counting down.
TAACCTGCAGAAGGACATCTGCCTAAGACACAGGGCCATGAGGAAATATTGATCAGCGTAGTTTTCTTTGAGGTATTATTGACTGAAGGAAAGAAAGGAAGACTGAAAGATTCACTCACTAATGTAAAAGCAGAGGCAAATGAATTTTATTTCATAATGAAGTCTTATAAAATGGAAAGAAAAGAAAAGAAGAAAACAGGCTCAATACCTCAGATCTGTCTCAAAAAAAAAAAAAAATGAGGTAGCCAGCACTGGAGTCTTAGAATTTTAGAACTGAGTATTCCCTCAGAGGGATAAAGAATGCTTAGGAAAGAACAGGATTCATATTTCCAGATTGGGACTTTGGGCATGATGAAACCCTATATTATTTCTTCACAGAGGGCATCTTTAGCTCAGGCCACTAAATGTCAAAAAGAAACCCTCTCTGGAGCCGCAGATGAACCTCACAAGACAATCTATTCAAAAGACTTTTGAACTGGGCAGTCCTGAAGTTGGGGTTAGAGTTGCAAATTTATAAATATGGTTTCAAGAACACAAGGAAGAACATATCCAAGACAAATGAGTGTCTTTAAATCAATCTTGTAACTGTCTTGCAAATAAAAACACTAAGAAGTAACCAATGGGTGTACACGTGGCCCTATGGATGAAAATCCAGTGAAAGGGCTGCTGCTCTCTGCCTGTGCTGTTGTTGTTTTACCTGTCTCAGCTTCGTGAATCTGCAATAGGACCCTGCAAAGTTGGACTTCTGTCAATTCCATCTGCTAGCGATGTAAATTAAAGCACATTATTCAAACACACTCAGCCTCAATCTCATCATGTACAAAACACAGATGATAATAATCCTACTCACTGGGTTGTAATAAGCATTACACACAGTAAGTGCAAAAGCTCTATAAATGGGAGCTTTTATTAACACTCCTACTAGCTTTGCTCTCCAGGTCGAAATTTCTTGTTAAAAATCTCTATTCCTTTTGTCATTCTGTGAAGAGAGACATGTAGGCTGTATTTTTTTTTAATGAGAAAATTTATCATGGCATAGTGTAGACTTATTACAGCCTGTATTACTGAGCCAGACCTACTTAAGATAAAATGAAAAACCTGGGACAATGAGAAGAGGAAAAACTTAGGAAAGTCTGCTTAGAATCTATCTTAAAGCTTATATGTGAGCAAGCCACATAATGAGGAGGTTTCACAAACTACTTGCTAACATTTTATTCTCATAAAAGGTAATTGTAAGAACAGCTTATCAATTATATTCAACACCTTGTTCAGACAGTAACTTTAAAGGACCCCTTCAGTTTGATTCTCCCCTTCAGCAGGTAAGAAGAAAGCATGAGGTAGAAACTCCAGACTTAGTTTTGCAGGTGTCAAGCTAGCAGCAGATTTTTTAAATCAAACTGGCAAGATCCATTTAAAACTAATTGGTCATCACTGTGGACATCTACTGCTTGTTAATGATCCAAACTTGTATGAGATATGAAAATAATTATGTAGATTTTACCAAAGTGAAAAACATTGTCAAGTTTTGTTGAAACATTTGAGAAGAAATGATATGCATGTGCACTAACATGTGCACATATATGCACATGGAGACACACACATCGCATACAACTTCAGACCTGGATGTCAGATTAATCGTAAAATGAGACTGCATTGTTCTGGGCTGCTGCAGTAAAGACCAAGGATGGAGTTACTGAGAGAAAGACTAATGATAGTCATGGGTGGGAATGTAAAGAATGTAAAAGGCAGAGGGACTTAGAGGGGAGTTGGAGGGTAATCTAGAAGTTACCCCAAAGGTGTCAATGACAGTGGGGATAGGAAAAAAACAATGCCAGAGTCCTTAAAAAGTTCCACCAGTGCCTCCTTAAAGTGTTCAAAATAAGAAAACAAAAGTAGTCTCTCTCTCTCCTCTACAGTTAAAATACATACAAGGCATTTCCAAACAAGAAGAAAACTTAAAATGTTAATGAAACAGACAATATTTAATATTGATCAGTAGATTGGTGGTGGAGAAGGGGGGAGTACAAAATATATTGCTTCTTTGTGTGAACATTTTCCACACTCATATCTGCTCACAAAATCGAACATATAATTTCACAGGTTTGTGGATCTCAGGTTGAAAAACACTGCTCTAAAGGAAAGGATGCCAGGTGGATTTTTTAGAACATATGCTAGAAGAAATTAATGGACTTATCAGTTTTCACCCATAATATAAAACAGGGGACTTAAAATACATTTAAATGATTGCAATAATTCTCAAATTGTAAATGAAGTTTCAATTTTCTATTTTTGCATTTGTGTTTGGAAATTCAAACATATGTCACCATATAACACAATTGTGTAAACTGTATTTTGACTCTTACACTCATCCCTCTCCACATTCAATTTCCTTCATGAAATGGTTCAAGCCTTTATGCTGCTCAAACCATCAAAATACTGAGTTCAGATATCAAGTTTTGTATAATGAGTACATTGTACAAAAACAAAGGATGGAGAGGAGAGGGGTGATAAAAACAATAGAATAAGGCAAAAATGTGGTCATTTTATGTTTAAGATCAATTTTTATAGTCAACTTTACAAAATGCAAGATTTCATCTTTTTTTTTTCTCAAGATAGAGGATCTCAAGCTGACTAACATATCTACAACAAATATATCCATGTAGGTTTGTCTCAGTTCATAATATCTTCAGAGCACCTTCCCTTCTCTTTCCACAAATAAAACTAATCTGAACATTTGAAAGATCAATTACCAGGATGAAGTAGGATTTATCCCAGGGATGCAAGGATGGTTCAACATATGCAAATCTATAAATGTGACACACCACATTAAGAGAAGGAAGGACTAAAATCATATTATCATCTCAACACATGCAGGAAAAAATTGACAAAATTCAACATCCTTTCATAATAAAAATTCTTAAAATAAACATAGAGGAAATATACCTCAACATTGTAAAGATGGTATATGACAAACATCATAGTTTATGGTGGAAATTAAGAGAGCCTTTCCTTTAAAAATCAAAACCAAAACAAGATGTCTACTCTGTCCTCTTCCATTCAGCATGGTATTGGCAGTCTTATCCAGAGCAATTAGGTAAGAGAACAAATTAAAGACATCTAAATAGGAAATAAAAAAGTTAAATTTCTCTTATTTGCAAACAACATGATTCTATACTTTGAAATCCCTGGAGATGATACCAAGAAAATTAGAACTAACTAATAAATTTAGTGAAATTTCAAGATACAAAATTAATGTTAAATTGGTAGTGTTTCTGTATAATAACAACAAACTATCTTGAAAATAAATCAAGAACACAGTACCATTTACAATATGTTACAAAAAAATCTTTAGAAATTCAAATGTATGATATGTCAAGATCATTGCACTGTCATGTGTAACTAATTAAAACAAACAAACAAAAAGAAATACATGTAACCAAGGAGGTGAAATACCTATGCACTGAAAACTATATAAAACTATACTGATGACAGAAATTGAAGAACACAAATAAATGGAAAGATATCTTGCACTCATAAATAAAAGAATTAATGGTGTTACAGTTTCCACATTGCTCAAAGTAATCTATAGATTTTATGCAATCTCTATGGGAGACCAACCTTACATGTGACTGGGTCACACTCCCTGACTGGGTGCTGAGGAGGCGCTCAATCACAGAAATGTGGCAGGGCTTTCCCCATCCTTCTTGGGTTCGAGGGTCGGTGTCTCGTGCATGGGTGTGTCTTGCTACAGCCCCATGGGTAAAGCTATACTCACCTGTTCCTTTGTAATATAACCCCTTGCCCTGTTTAGGATAGAATCTCAAATGGAAGTGCCTTGTGTGTGTCCCCTTCTCTTACTGTGTCCTTGGGTGTGGCCTACCCAGGTGTCCAATCAACCTGCTGACAGTGGATATCACGAAGATAGACTCAGCCCCCTGAAACCTGACCCCTTGCCTCATTCGAATAGCTTCTCCTCAATAAAAGGGGTCAGCACATGCTCTTGTTCTCTCTCTTCCTTTGGACCCTTAATGTCAGAAAAGCCGTCACAGTGACCCCAAACAAAAAAGCATTTGTGTCTCTTGTGTGGTTATTTTGTGCAGCCCAGTTAGCCCATTTCAACTGGAGTAACCCCTGAGCCTTTTAGTCGTGAGAACAGAAACCCGGCAAATCCCTATAAATATTCCAGTGAATTTTTTTCAGAGAAATAGAATAAATGATCTTCAAATTTGATGGGAATTATGAAAGCCCTGGAGAGCCACAGAAATTTTTGAGAGAGGAAAGAAAAATGCTGGAAGTATTACAATGCCTGACCATAAATTATATTACAAATCCATAGTAAATCAAACAGCATGATATTGTCATAAATGGAGACACATAAGGTAATGACACAGAATAGAAAGGCCAAACAAAAATTCATGCTATCAAAGTTCCCTGAATTTGACAATAGGGAAAAATAGAAATTTATCAAAAGAGAACATACAAATAGCCAAGAGACACATGAAAACAGTCTGGATGTTCCTCAAAAAATTAGAAACAGAACTATCGTATGATCTAGCAATTCCACCTCTGGGTATATATCCAAAGTTAATCAAACAAGTATCTCAACGAGATATCTGCACTTCCATCGTCCTTGCAACATTATTCACAATATCAAGATGCAGAACCAACCTAAGTGTCCATCAATAAATGAATGGATAAAGACAATATGGGATATGATAGAATACTATTCAACCTTCAAAATAAAGGAATTTTATTTTTTAACAATATGGATGAACTCAGAAGTCATTAATGTTAAATGAAATAATCCAGGCACCAAAAGACAAATTTTGAGAGATCTTGCTCATGGAAATTTAAAAAAATAATAATAAAATAAAAGTTGATCTCATAGAATTTCAGAGTAAAATGGTAGTTACCAGAGGCTAGAGAGATGGGATGGGAGAGATGGTGAAATTTGATTAGTGGATGCTAAATTATAGATACAAAGGATTAAGAAATTATGAGGTACTTTTCACAGTTGGGTGACTATGGATATCAATGCACTGCACATTTCAGGTAGCAGGAGTGGTGGAGGGTAGGGGTGAAAGTTTTCACCATAAAGAAGTGATGGGTATTGGGGAGATATATATGTTTAGCCTGGTTTGAACATTGCATAATATATACATGTACCAAGACATCATAGGGTACCACGTCAATATGTATATTTCTTTATCTTTTTGTCTATCATTGAACAAACAAATGACAATTAAATATTTTTTTGAAGTAACGGAAGATATTTGGTACAGCTAACAGAATCTCTTTAGAGCAGTTACAAATATTATACTAAGTGAAATAGAGAAGTAGTCTAGAATTTTCTGGCAAGAGATGATCTTATGTAATTTTCCTTCCTCCTTCCCTCCTTCCCTCCTCCCTGCACCTGGTCCTTCTTCTGCAGGTGTGTGCATTCTCTCTCCCTTCCTCCCCACCTCTTTCTTTCATAGTATGGGAAATAAAGCCAACACTGGTTAAGAAGCCACTTCTAATTCACACAGCTACTCAATCAGCATCTATGGCAATGTCATACTCTGTGAGATCATCTCTCAAATCTTTTCTAGTTGTAAATTTTTAAAAGATTATGATTAGCAAGAATTTATTGGTCAACATTAAATAAAGGTTCTGCCTACAGAACGTAAGTTTACTTTTCCTTTTTGAATCTTCTTTCCTAGATTACTAGAGTAGTTTTATATGCCTTCTCCCTCTTTATCTATTCAAACCTTTGAAATATTTTTTAATTAAAACTGCAAAACTGGCAGTGGCTTTATAAGTACATTCATTGTGGAATATACATACCCAGATATCTTTCCTGAATATCATCTACATTAAAAGCACCACAAACCTTATATATTTACTGAACTCAAAGATCAACTACACAATTTTAAGATATTTGTATATGAAACATTTAAGAGAATGTGTAATTCCAAATAAAACTAATTTTTGTTTTATTCTTAATTCCAATTTTCAATATGATGCATTATTATTTTACACACACACACACACACACACAGGAAAAATATTGGACCTAAGTTTTCTTTAATAATTTCCATGTCAAGCTTTCTATTTTCAAAGATATACAGTGGACAGTAAAAAAAAGAAAATATTGAAAAACCAAACTTGGGAGACTTCCTTATCCCTACAGAGCTCTTGTGTTGGCAAGGTGTGTCTTCTCAAGCAGATGCATATTTTATCTGTTCCTTCCATGGAAGAATGTCCATAATGCCAGCTGCTCCGAAAGAGGAATCTTGTTGCTCCCCTCAAACAGGCAAATCCTAGCATCTTGTACGTGCTATAATGTGAAGCACCACTTCAATTGAGGTTTCATATCTAATCCTGGACATCTGCTATCAAGATAGCTAGTCCGCTATGAAGAATCAAATAACACAAGTCTAGGGACCAAAGTTCATGGGGAGCAGGTGGTTTCACAAGGTTCAGTCCATGGTGGACTTTGGCAGCTGGTGTTCAACATCTCAGCATAATTCTGGTTTAAATTGTACTGAAATTGATATTTCTCACTGGCGTCACATAACATTCTCATACTTTGCCCAGATCACTAAGAAAATGCTTATCAAAAATCACAGTTGCTTTTGTTTGACCTCTTCCTTTTAGCTTGAATAACATCTATTTTGAGGTGACTAATATGTGTTTTATATGATTATGTTAACATAATGATTCTTTGGATACTACAGATTTGGAGGGCATACTTTTTAAAGGAAATATCTATAGAAGTCACTCAAACATAATTAAAAGCAGTGATATTCATCTTTAGTTAGAAACTTTTGTTTATTCATTGTAATCTTTGAAGTTCTTGCCTCTAAAAACACATACAAGTTTAAAAAGATCACAGAAAACTATGAAAATTGTTCCTTAAGGCAGAATAACTCGTCTTATTATGCACTACCAATAAAGTTTATATTTCAAATATGATACAATCAATTTTTAATGGCATCAGAATATAAATAGAGAATGAGTGCTTATATAAAGTATTACTTTGTACATACTTTTGTAACTTCTCCAAGTTCATAGTCAAAACTAAGGAAATAATGAGTTTTCCTCCAGCTGATGTGCCAAAAGCTGACAGAAGCAATCTTACACAAGAAGAAGTGATACAATTCCCATGTTCTTTTCATGAGCTCACATTCTTAGCAATGCAAAATATTTCAACAATCACAATCTATAAAACATTGAGTACTTTTCAGCACAGATACCAATAACACATTATAGAATATTATGGATACTCAGGATTTCATTCTGAGAAGCCCTGAATTTTGTGCAGCTCACAGATTTAACTATATTTTATCTCTGTCAATCACATGAACCAAACCTTAACTATTTTCTCTAAATAATATATAAACACTTTTTGCTGATGGACTAACCTAATTTCTTATTACATTCTAATAAAGGTTTTGACTAATTTCATGTGAGCCAAAAAAATAACCAGTTCAAGAAAGGGCATGGATTAAAAAAAAATCTAAGTTTCACTCCATGAATAGCAAGTACTTCAGTATTGTTATAATTCAAAATTGACTATTGCTATATAGGCTATGGGAGTGAAAACAATTAGCAAAGAGGAGCAAATTGATGCATTCCAACATGGCATTTTTGCAAGCATGTACTCATCAATGAAGCATTTCACCTGCTGCCATAATTTTAACTTACAAATAACTAGGTCTCTTGATATGATTTTCTTTGTCTATTAAATCTTCCTAATGCAGTTCTGAGGTTGCAGACATTATTCAGAATGATTAAGACTTAACTTAGGTGCCTGAGACACGAAAGCAGCATCCCACTTTGACTTCCACATGACTAAAACCATTTTCCTACAGATGAAAATGGCTCTCACATTACCAGGAGTTGCTTTTTAGTATCCTGTAATTAGACATAAAAGTTTGTAAACTAAAATATTTTCTGATAGTACTTTGAATTGCATTTAGCCATATTGCATGTAGGTATTCCAAAAGTCTCATAGAATCTTTTATGGGTCCTGTTCTTCATGAAATCTTACAATGCAGACACAATTTAACTAATGACTATTAGAGTACAATGCTAAAAACTATTAAAATATCACCTTATAGTAAAAATTTAAAGTAAAGTCAATCTCCTCAGTGAAAATATCTGTCAATAACCACATCACTGCAAAGGCATCAGAAATGAATTATAAACTCTGTTTACACTATCACACTTGCCCTTGTCACTTTAGCCTGTGAACAATAATGCTTGCTAAATTTACACACTAGTCTTGAATTATGCAATTTTTGACTTGAATTATTAGGAATCACTCCTCTTACAAAATATGACTCCCATAGACTTGCTTCAAGTCATACCTCATATCATCCTTTGTGACATGCCTCACAAAGAAATAAGTTTTCCTTCTTCAGGTTCCCTATGCATTTCTTTTCTGTGCCTCTTGTCACATATATCCTCTTATACTGCTCTTGGTAGGTAACTTGTCTGCAATTGTTTGCTTCTTTCTTTTTTGGCAGGTGGTGATCAGTGATTCAACTCAGGAGCACTCAACCACTGAGTCACATCCCCAGCCCTTATTTGTACTTTTTATTTAGAGACAGGGTCTCACTGAGTTGCTTAGCACCTCACTTTTGCTGATGTTGGCTTTGAATTCGCAATCCTCCTGCCTCAGCCTCCAAGCCACTTGGATTATAGGCGTGTACCACAGTGCCTGGCAATTGTGCGCTTCTTAATGTGAGTGACTGTGGCTTCCTCATTTTTCCTCCAGAACTATGCATATGGCCAATCCCATTTCAAGTTTTAGATGTGCCTATTTTTTTGGCAATTTTATTAATCATTTAAATGCATTGTGTTTATGAAGGCTCACTTTTGAAATAATGTGTACAATCATGAATGTTTATGTATGTGTCAGAACTTCATTAAATCTATAATGGAGTTTTTCCAAATGAGTTGTACATCAAATAACTGGCTTTTAAAATGTCTTTATTGAGGTATAATGCAGATATCATAAAAGTGTGCTTCAAATTCTAACATATTCTCATTGATATGGTATCGTCTACTAAGTATAAGCTACTATACCAATTTTAAAATGATAGTTCTCAACATCAGGGACCTTACTGTCTTCTATAAAAGGCTCAGAAAATCTATTAAAAGGGCAGAATGTTGTTAGCATCATGAAAGATACAGGCAAACTCCTTTGGGGTTTAAATAATGCAAATTATTTGGATGTAATATCAGAGAAAAATTCTTGGAGAAGTTAAGGTGAAAACTGGTTGAGATTAAGATAGGTTGACTCTTTAAGTAATTGAGTTTCTCTAGGTAAAAGAAAAGAACTAACATAAAAAGCATGTAAAAGTGAAAAGAGAGGTCATACTTGCAGAAATAGGAGAATCCAGATACCTGTTGTGTCTAAAGTGTAGGTTTTACATGGGTGTAAGAGGGATCCAGAGCACAGAGGGCAATGAACCACAGATGGAACTTGGTCTTTACTTGACAGATAATGAGGGCTAGCAGGAAAATAGCACAATAAGAAGAGTGTTCTTGGATCATCACTCTGTCATCAGCATGGAAACTGACTTGGGTGGGAGGGTGTGAGCAGACCAACAGTAGAGAAGCAGGTTAGCCACTTCAATGTTCCCAACAAGGCTGACACTTGTGGGTCTTCCAATACTCATCATCCTCCAAGGCTCTGCTAAAAAAACCCTGATGTCATTCCATAATCATGCCAGCAGCAATATACTCAGGAAAAGGGACTCCTTCCCTGAGGGAAGAAAAGAATATCATCTAAGCCAGAGTTCAGTAAACTTTTTTTTCTGCAAATAGCCAGAGAGCAAACATTTTCAGCTTTTGGATCCATATGGGTCTTCAATCAAAACTATTCATCTCAGTCATTGTAACACAAAGTAAATGACAGATGATAAGTGAATGAAACTGTGATCTAATAAAACTGTATTAATGGATACTGAAATTTAAATTTCATATAATGTCTATCTCTCATGGAACATACTTCTGATTTTTATCCTCTTCAACCCTTTAAAAATGTAAAAACCATTCTTAGCTCTTGGGCCATATAGAAAAAAGCATCAGACTTTTTTTGGTTTGGAGACTGTAGTTTGCCACCCTATCATTGCTTCTGTAAACTCATTGTCAGTTAATGTTTAGAGAGCAATTGGGTATGTGATGTGGTTCTGATCAATGAAATATAAGGGCAAGTCTGCCAGAGTCTCTAAAGATCTTCTTATTTAATAAAAGTAATGTGCAAAAAAAAATTAAAGTCACTGAAGATGGTATAGTTTAGAGATGACTCAGCTATTTGTGCATCCATGAGAGGAAGGTGAAGAGAATTGCTGAGGACCATCTTAACTGATATACCAAGTGAAATGTGTAAATAGGACAAAAGCAGAAAGATTACCAGACGAATGAAGCTGTTGCTTAAAGAAAAATTATGGAGATGGAATTAATGTCTCAATAGCTTCTGGATGAGGAGACATGCAAAGATACCTCATAAATTAAAGCTGTGTCTCAGGTGTTTGAGCCTGAATGAAAAAGGGAATGGTGCCACTTCTAAAAGAAGTGATGGTCTGAGTAAAAAATGAGCATGGTCTGAAACCTCAGGGAAGGCAGTATGAGATTAACAAAGACTGCAGAGTGAAAGCTAGGGCTCTGCTGAGTGTAGCCTGCTGGAATGTGGAGCAGATCATTTCACCTTGGTTCATAGCAAGAGTGTTTTCAAGCTCCTAGAGGTGCTAATGAAACCATCATCCCTAGTGGTCACACATTCCATGAGAAGGGCTCAGCCGGCACATTCCCCCAAGCAGAATTTTGCACCAGAGACTGGTATGGTTTGGGTCTTCAGCTAATCGTGTTGCTCCTGAGTGCTTCTGCCTCAGCTAGGTGTCACACCAGGGAGCCCTTACAAAGCAGTAACTTCTGTCCTTAAATTCATTTGTTTTAATCTGACCAGATCCAAATCTGTGACTTTCAATCTGTGCTCCTGGGAGTCTGTGAGGTCAATGGTACTTGGGAACTGTGTGTGAGCAGCACTGATACTTTCAGTGGCATGACAAAGTATATAAATGTAAAACACAATAAATCAGAACTGCAAGAACAACAAAATATGTCTCTGATTATTGGTTTAAAATAAAGACGATTAACAAGACGGGAAATACCTTTCAATGTTTAACATTCTTCAATGTTTAACATCCTTTGTATAGCTAGAGCAAAGGACAGGTCAGAGATCATACAGAAAAAAAATTCACAAAAACAGATGAAAATATACACAAGGTAAATTAATCCACTGTTTGCTTTAGTAATAACAAGTAACTAACAACTGAAGTTTAAATGTCTAACACAACAAAGTTGGAAGGAACATAGGGAAATGAAATTCCCATTTATTGCCGTAAGAATGTAAATATGTACACCTACTTGGAAAACCACTTGGCAAGGTCTAGTAAAGCAATAATGTGGATTTGATATGCAAGTCTAGCAACCTGGCCTTAAGACACGTGCCCAGAGACACTATTGCAATCAATGAAGACTCAGTCCAAAACCACTTTTACATCACCATATGGTAATAGCACACAATTGTTAATTACCAGTCATATAGAAATGAATAAATTAATTATGTCATATTTGTTAAATGGAATATTTAACTATAATTAAAATGTCTTATTTGGATATCTCAAATAAAATGTGTGCAAAAGGATAAATACAGTATACACCAATTTATGTAAAACATATTAAATGTACACACATATATGTCATAAGAGAATAAAAACATAATTATAGAAACATGCACTAACTTCAGTAGGATTGTACTTTGGAGGCAAGGAAGAAGAAAAGTATGTTTATGGGGATTAAGATAGAAAAGAGGAGACTGTGAAAGAATGTGTATTTAAAAATTCATTTCATTTAACAAAGATCTGCAGCAAGTGTGGCAAAGTGTTAAAATGTTATAGATGACAGATTCATGGATGCACTGTTAGTGCATGTGTGAAATATGATATAATTTTTAGAGAATGTCTTACATAGTTCATTTTAATAGCAAATGTTTTTTTCAAGACTGAACACTCAATGAGCAACTCACTCTGTGATAAAATTGAACACTTTTTACTGTACATAATAAGGTGGTGCAATAAAAAATGAAGTGCAGATTAGGATGAAGTATTCCTGGGAGATGGTAAAGAAGATAAAGAACCATTCAGTTCACTCTATGACACAAGCAACTTGTCCCATTAACAGAAGATAGACGTACACTGTTTTTGCTAACAGTAGACTGACATAATTATTCATACTCATGTAATTGGAAAGGCAGAGAGACAACGCTCTTAACATTTACATCCCTACAGTGATACATGTTGGAGTATTCTAAATATTTTGACAACAAGACAAAAAAAGAAACCACCTGAATACAAGGTTTTATCACTTCAAATCTTCTTTTTTAGATTTAATGCAACAGTATCTTAGCCATTTAAAGAAGGTGTTCCAAATACTTTGCCATGGGAAATACCATTTTTATAGTCAAAGAAACAGGCTTTTTAAGAGTAGTTAATAAACTTTGCATAAATCTTTAAAAATCTTTAAAAATAATTTTTACCAAATTATAGTGGATATAGAAAAGTGGACAAATTATCTCATGAATTTGCAAATTTTTATAAAACGGACACAAAAATGTAACCACAACCTATGTTTAAAAATAGACTATTACTACTGTCCTTGTAGCCTCTGTCATGCTTCTTTTCTCTGCTGTCCCTGCAAAGCCACCACTATCCTCACTTCTGACACCATAGATTGGTGTAGTTTGTTTTTAAACAAAATTATCTGCTCTTTTTTTTTCTGTTTAGCATTACACTTGTGAGATTCATTAGTGTTGTGTTCATGTTGCAATTAGTTCAATTATAAAGTTGTCAAAAATAGCTATACCAGTGAGTATAAGTATAAAGGAAAAAGGAATGGCAGATGACTGGTGATTGTTGAAGCTGGGTGAAAATGGAAAAATATATAAATGAAAATGCATGTGAATACATGTTTGTCTATAAAGAAGGGGCAAATAAAGCAAATGGAGTAAATATTTAAAATAAACGATCTTGGGAAGAAATCTGCAGGTGCTTTTTACACTATTTTAACTATTTTCATGTTTCCAACTTTGTTTAAATTTAAAATTGTTTTCAAATAAAAAATATGTCAATTTGTTTTGTTGTAGAGTGTCTGAGCCAACTTATATCCCACCTGCAGGGTAGAAGACTTGTTGCTATTCAATCCTGGTCAGCCACTCTTTGTTGTGAATCTTTGTATTGCAGCCATTCTAGTGGGAGTTGTTGTACTTCACTGTAGATTTAATTTGCATTTTTCATTTCCTTGGAAACTATTGGTTATGAGCTCCTTTTTGTATGTTATTTGTCTATTTGGACAGTCTCCTATATGAAGTAACAGTTGGAGACTTTTCCCCATTTTTCTCTAGGATTGCGTGTCTATTTCTTATTGATTTGTAAAAGTTCTTTCACATGATTTCTCATAAATTTTAAAGAAAAAATAAAGTGGTTTCAAAGAAACTCAAAAATTATAGGTAAAAGGTTTAACTTATATCCCCAGTCTCTAAGGAGTAACCTTTATGAAAGATTTAGCAACTCTGCTTTAGACCTATAGGTAGAACTTTTACCTCTATCTTAATGGGTTTTGTTTGAATCTCGCTTGAACAAATGACTACAAAGTAATAAGAGCTCTGTATTTCCTCCTTCAAAAAGTTTCCACAATGACTAAAAGGATTTACAGATAGAAGTGAGGACAGGGTTGATACAAAATGCCAGAAACTGTACCAGTAGCTGTACTCAGCCTGGTTTTGTACCTGCCAAAGCAAAGTTGTCCAGACGGTATCACAGAAGAAATATATGTTATATCATAGTCCAGCACACACATACCCCTGAAAAAATTCCTAAACCAATATCAACATTTCCTACATGCTTTTCAATCATATCTTGACATTTCCTATGAATTCTATTTTAACCCATTTATTGTCATCATTGCTGCTTAGATTGCAGGAAGCACACTACTAAACCAATTCCAATTGGTGGCTCTTTGAAAAACACTGCTAAGGAATAGCACTTCTCAAATAGTACTTCTCATTATGTGTAGAAATTATCTAGGATTCTCAGTGGAATGCAGATTCTGTTTTGGTAACCTGAGTGAGCTATTACCATTATAATTAACATTATCATCACTATCATCATCATTAATACCACACAGCATAACACACACACTGAAAGACATATGTATGTGTAATTTAGTGTATCTGAAATATCAATCCCATAGTCTTTTTGTCTACTTCTTTTCCCCTCTTCTTCTCATTTATGGCATCACCATAGTCTGCTACTCTTTGCTCTTCCCCCATTACCTGGAGCCAACCAATCAACCTCTCTAAGAGGCCAGAGCCTCTTAGAGAAGAGACAAAGAATATTCCCTATAGATGATCTTACTGTCCTGGTGCCATGGTTCTCTGATACCAGGGTGATTAAATGTTAAAAATGAAGATTCCAATTCATAGGCCTGGAATAAGGCCTGCATCTCTAACAAGTCTCCAGATGATTCCATATTTGCTGGTCCCCATTTTGATAACAAAACTTTAGAAGATAAAGCAGATAGGTGAGACTTTGGACTCAAGTATGCATACTGGCAACTTATGATGAGGTTATATCCAAATAAATCCATAATGAAGCTAAAAACATAGCCAGTTGAAAGTGCATTTAATATACCTAACCTACTGAATATCATAGCTTACTTAGCTTAACCTAGCCTACCTTAAACACGCCAAAGACAAATCATCCAAAACAAACCCTATTATATATTAAAATATTTACAATGCTATATAACTTATGAAATACCAATATCCTAAAAATTCTTACAACATAGTATGCTATAGAATATCAGTTGTCTACCCCTGGGATCAGGTGGCTCATAGAAGCTGAGGAGGGTGTAATAATGCATATTGCTAGTCCAGGAGAAGATCAAAATTCAAAATCTGAAGTAACACTTCTTCTGAATGCATATTGCTTTTGCACTATAATAAAGTCCAAAAATCATTAAGTCAAACCATCATTAAATAATGGATCACCTGTATCAGTAAGAATGAAATGCTTAAGCACAACCTGAAGCTGCAAGTTTTGTTGAGGGCCAACAGAGAAAGACTTTTAAGGAATTAGTGCATGGAATGACTGAAAATGAATGACTAAGAGGATTCATGATAAGGAAGGCAGATAGGCCATTAGGAAGCGCACTAGGAGAATGAAGAAGCAACAGTTTAGAGGCCTCAGACTTATGGAAGGCAAGTTTTGTAGGGAAGAGGGAGAGGAGGGATGATGGTGATTGTGGTCCAAAAGCAATGTAAAATCCCGTAACATCAGAGGAGGAACCTTTCTGAATAACAGTGAATTCCAGCTGGGAAACTACAATGAAATCTTGTAGTTGAGAACATAGAAAGACTAGAAAGCCAACAATACAGAAATCATAAAACATAATGTCAAGGCCAAGACCCACGGGCTGAAGCCATTGGGGAGACTGTGAAATTGTTCTGGAGTCTGGAAGAAATATCAACAAAGATGAAGAAAGGCTGATATAGACAGAGAGCAGAGGTTTCCACAAGAGAGTAGAAGTGGAGCGCCAAAGTAGCCTGTGTGACACTTACAGACAAACGTGGTGAACAGAGCAATGTGAGATTTCAGCCCAACCAGCTCCCTCCCCTGCACACCACTGGGTCTGCCACAGCATAAGCAAAACCAGCGGGGCTCCTGGTGGGAGCAGAAGGAATTGGGAGAAAGTTTGGTGTTCACTGCATAAAGCTTAGAAAAAAATGGCACTGACAGCAAAATGCTGGTAACAGTAAGGAGCTAGGAAAATAAATAGTTGAAAAGGAAAGGGAAAAGAAAATGCACATTTGGAATAGATTAAAAACATAAAATAACACAAAAAATGTTGAACTTAATATGTAAGGAAGTGCTCCACAGGCCACAGAAAGGGATTATTAAAGGTTACATAGCTCAGAAGGTTTCTCACTAAGCTGCTTATGGTAATAATAAGAGATTACAATGAGCCAGGCACTGTGCTAAGGGCTTTATACATAGGATTACAATATAATTGATCAAGCAGTCCCAGAACATTTAGATACTGAAAAATGGTGCTAAAGTATTAATAATATAAGATCACGACTATTCACTCATCAGCTTAGACCTATGATGTTTCATTGAAAAATATTTTTCTGTCATTAAAATAGACATAAAATGCATTCCTGTATACTAAAACAACAATGAAAGAAAAATCATCTTTACAATAATTATTTGAATGCTAAAAGAAATCACAGAATAAGAGTCATATGGTTGGTATATAACCACATACTTGTATTCATATTTATATCTGCTTCTAATGCATGACAGTAATATTTTTCTAAAGAATATAACTTTTAATACATTACTTCTTCATAAAATTGGCTGTAATCCACTTTGAAATTATACCCTAAGTTTCCTAAATTTGAAATTGTTGACATTTTCTATTAACTCCTCTTGCTAGGTCACATCATTTTGGAGAAAATGCCTTTTTCTAAAGTTGCAAAAATATCTCCAGATAATAGCAGTCTGCTAAGTGCAGGATACTGTCAATTTTTTTTCATATTGAAATGTGTAGGTACTTTCATTCAAATATGTTTACTGTTTCTATCACAGTGACTCCTCAAAATATGATTGAGAAATATTTTAGAAAGACTAAAATCATCAAATCAGCTACGTAATTCATTTGGAAATCATAGAATTTTCTTCTTAATTTCACTGTATTCTGATATAGAATATAAGTTTATAAACTTAAAACCAGGAACTTTATCAGAGGATTCTTCCCAGAAATCAAGAATAATTTAAAGTGCCATTACAAGTTTTTTCAAAATTAAACCTTGCATATCAATTGAATATTCAAACCTTATTTTTTCCCATAATTTTATAAGAATAAATTTCAGTGCCTACATGTAACTTTGCTTTTGCTTTTTTACGACCTTCCAAAGCTTTCGATTTTTGTTTTGTTTTCAATTTTTGAATAATTTGATTAAAAGTTTGATCCTGATCATTGAAACCATAACCAAAATTTAGATAAATTAATGACAAATCAGTTGAATACGACTATAGGATGCTAAGGTTTATTAGCAAGTGAGTCCTCCATAGCCTTAGATATTTGGGGATGCGGGGATGCAATTGAAGTTAGGCAACAAAAGGAGTATTGCCAGGCTGAAGCATTCATTTATTTTTTAGAATTCAATGTCAGCAGCAACATAGAGACTGTTTTTTTTTTTTGTTTAGTTTATATGTGTATGTCTTTGTGCCTATAAAAATTGGTAACTAGAGCATCTATTTTTATTGTTAGAATATTCCAGATTGTTGTGATTCAATTATGGGCACATCAATTACTTTTTTACCAGAACCTGTTCCAAATACATTTCTGCTCCATGAATTTCCTCATTTTATAATTACACTGTTTTCATCATACTACTCTGTCAAGTATATGATCACTTTAAAAACAAATAAAAATTTATCTTCAATATTGAACATTTTAACTGACTTTACAACACCATTCATATTAAGGTCAAATTTGTCTCCTCTGACAGGACTCCTAAAAGCTATATTTATTCTACATAGTGATCAAAGTATAATTAAAATTAATGTGACTATATATTTAAGCATCTGTGAAAGGAGAATAATGAGTCCCCAAAGATATTCACATCCTAATTCTCAGAACCTATGCATCTGTCACTTTATGACAAAGGGACTCTGCTAGTGTAATTAAGAATTGTGGGTGGGAGGGAAAGGGAGAGAGAAGGGAAATTGCATGGAAATGGAAGGAGACCCTCAGGGTTATACAAAAGTACATACAAGAGGAAGTGAGGGGAAAGGGAAAAATAATACAAGGGGGACAAATGAATGACAGTAGAGGGGGCAGAGAGAGAAGAGGGGAGGGGAGGGGAGGGGAAGGGGATAGTAGAGGATAGGAAAGGCAGCAGAACACAACAGACACTAGTATGGCCATATGTAAATCAATGGATGTGTAACTGATGTGATTCTGCAACCTGTATATGGGGTAAAAATGGGAGCTCATAACCCACTTGAATCAAAGGGTGAAATATGATATATCAATAACTATATAATGTTTTGAACAACCAACAATAAAAAATTTAAAAAAAAAGAATTGTGATATGAGAAAATTAACCTAAATTATCTGGGTGAGTCCAAACACAAAAGCTCTCCTAGGAGGGAAGCAAGATGATAAAAGACAGCAGAAAGCAGCAAGACCACAGAAGTTGAGATTAAAGTGATGCACTTTTAAGGGATTATGACACAAATAATGGTAGATGGCATCCATAACCTGGAAAAGGCAAGAAACAGATTTTTTCCTCGGACTTCCAGAAAAACACAGATAGGGTGGCAACTTACTTTAACCTGTTAGGCTCATTTCAGACTTCTAAGCTCTAGAACTATAAGATAATATATTGATGTTGTTATAAGCCATGAAGTTTGAAGTCATTTGTTATAGCAGCAATAGGAAACTAATACAGATGTTCTTCAATTTACAATGGTGTTATGTCCAGATAAAATCATGGTGAGATATCAAATGTAGAACCACAAGAATGTAAAGTTATACTCCATGTATGTATGATATGTTAAAATACATTTCACTGTCATACATACTAAAAAAAACCAAATTTTAAAAACTCATGGTGAGTTAAAACATACTTGTACATATTTCACATATTGAACATCCTTGCTTAGCAACATAGTACACTATAAAGTATCAGTTATTAACTCTCAAGATTACATGGCTGATAGGGAGCTGAAGCTTGCCCACAAGGGAAAATAGGTTCATTGATATGGTATGATATGGTACATTGATAGATACTGCTTCTACAACATTGTACAATTTTTAAAAAATCCTAACTCAAATCATCATAAATCAGAGACATTCAAAATATTATACTGATGGAAAACTTGAATCATTTTAATATTGGCAAAGTTCTTTTGCCAAAGCAGCCAATATTTTAAATCTTTCAATTCACTATGTGCACAAGAAAATTTAAGATCAAAAGTAAGTGAAATTGCTGGGCATAGTGGCACAAATCTGCAATCCCAGTATTTTGGGAGGATAAGGCAGGAGGATCACTAGTTCAAGGCCAGCTTCCATTAACTTAGCAAGATCTGCCTCAAAAAAGGTTGTAGATAAAGCTTAGTGGGAGAGCACCCCTGGGTTCATTCTCCAGTAACACACACACACACACACACACACACACACACACATATACACACACACACAGTGAGTGAATTTAATTTAAAATAGACATTTGATCTAAGTGACAAGTCATGCTTCACAGTGACATAATAACACCCCTTCTATAGCTGCACTTGCTAAATCATCTTCAGGGACAGTCTTCTTCAGTCTTCTTAATATACATATCAACTTTTGAAGTAAATGTTACTGCTTCTTCAACAGATATGGATCAGGTGGCCATGCAGCTAGTACTTTAAATATGCACATGGTGAGTGGTAAATGTCAATAAACAGTATGTGCAAGTTATATATTCACCAACAAATTTGTGAAAAATATGAAGTTGAGCACTTTCTTTTTTGGGATTATTGCTACAGAATTTATTGACAAAAATAAAAATAAAAGCTTTGTGCCAAAAATGAAATAAATATTCATGTGTATATTTACACAACAATAAATGTATATTGATACTACAATAAATAAGAGCAACCAGATTCTCTCAATATACTCAAACTAGAAAGATTCTCAGCCTCTATTTTCTATATTATATTTAGATAAACCTGCCCCATAAAAATCCAGTTTCCCCTTGATCTCACTGTTTGGATTCCTGGTGCTTGAAAAAATTTAAAGGTACAAATACAGTGTAGACACACTGGCTGCCTGTCAGGGACCTTAGAGTGAATTACTTCTCCCATTGACCCTCTGTATCAGAAGAAGCTACATACCCCTTCCCCACATAATCCTATGGACCTTGGCATCTTATTTTATTGACAAAGCCCTATACTTTGTCCTCAAAGATACAGGTTGGTTAAGTAATATCCAGAAAGCATGACAAAAGAGAGCAGGTGTATTCCTCATCATCTTCAAGGTTAGCCAAGATCAGCATGAGCCCACAGCAAGACTGAAGCTGCAGAAAGTGGAGGTCTACAGCTATGATTTAGATATGTGTTAGGTGTGTCCTCTAATGGTTCATGTGTTGAAATGGATCACCATTGTGAGGTATTAAGAGGGTGGAACCTTAATGTCACTATGGTATTTAGAGTTGGAGCCTTTGGGAAATGGTTCGGATTACACAAGGTCATTAGGATAAGCCCCATCATTGAATCCTAGTTGAATTATTAGAGGAGGGAGGGAAAACCAAAGAGACACCCGTGCATACTTCCTGTCTCTCATCATATGATATCATGCCATCTCGGGACTCTACCAGTAAGAAGATCAACTGCAGATGTGGCCCCTTGACTATGGATGGCAGAACCACAATACTTAGTCTGTGGTATTGTGTTATTGGCAACCAAGAATGGATTAATACATCAACCAAATCTGTCATGTCTTATAAAATATCTCATTTAAAACATAAATTAAATCTGGAGCTAAACCAGACATTCAGGACTGATGGTTAGCCTATTTGTATTTATTATCTTGCTGAATCCAGAGAACAGCCATAATAAGTTGAATCTACCCATCTTTTGGTAAGGAGATACTATGAACCCACAGCTCTAAAGGAAGAGGTGGGTTTTGGATCTAGCTGCCCAATCTAAACATATTATGCTTTCATACTGCATGCAATTTCTTTAAAAAGATGAATGATTTTTGTTGTACCATTCTTTCAAATTTTGTTTACTTAAAATTTTTCTTAAAAATTTGGGGAACAATTTTTTTCTTCCCTGACATGAACATCACAGATTCAGTCTTATACAAGTTTATTTGGGATCACCACTTATCTCTGATATAGTTTGGGTCTTGAAGCCCAAAGGCTCATGTGTTGAAGGGCAGACTCCAATGCATTAGTGTTCTGAGATGGGGACTTCAAGAAGGATGGTTTTAACCTCATTAGTGGACTAATCCATTGATGGGTTTATAATATGATGGCATTACTGGGAGGTGGTAGAAACTGTTGGAGGTAGGGACTATTTGGAGGAAGTAGGTCATTGGGGGAGGGCCTTGGAAGAGTTTATCTTGCCCCTTCTTTCTCCCTGCTTCTTGTCTACCATGAAGTGAGCAGCTTTGCTCCCCAACACCCTTTCTGCCGTGATACTCCACCTCCCCACAAATTCAACACAATAGAGCCAGCTGACTACAGTTTAAAACTCTTAAACCATGAGCCAAAATAAATATTTCTTCTTCTAAGGTGTTTTTCTCAGGTATTTTGTCATAACAATGACAAGCTTACTAATACAACTGCTAAATAATTTAATTAGCAGATAGGCAAAGTTAGTTCAGCCAGCCTTAGAAAACTGCCTCAAGGACCAGCTGAACAACACATAACTGGAAAATGAGCAAAACTTAACAGAAACACATTCTGTCGTATAAAAATTTGAAGGAGCTCAGATTGCAGGGGGAGGATTTGTTAAAACAAATAACAAACACCATGAATATGTAATCTGGCATTTTTGTTCAAATAGTATAAAGAAAGAATTAAGTATTTATTTAGACAATATCACTGAATTGCCCAGACTGGACTTGAACTTACATCAGCCTTGTGAGTAGCTGGGATTTTAGGCTGCACCATCATACCCGGCTATAGGAATTAAGTTTTACCAATTTCTCTACTTTACTACACTTATATCTGGTGTTTTTCTTTCCATGAGTGTAAAAGGTGTGTTCCCTTGAGTACCAAAAATGGGAAAAGTTTTGATACTTGTTAAATTTACCAAGTTTACAAAAATCCAATTATTCCTCCTTCAACCACATACGCCACAAAATTCATACACCGCACTACCTTTATGGGAATACCATCCTTCTTCAAAGAACCTTATAATTTAATGAGGTAGAAATTACACTGACTCTTATAAAATTAACTTTTTGAAATTAAATATATTCAGTGAAATGAATGCCTTGGTTGACACTTAACAGCCTGCCCGATAACATGAGGCTCCAGCAGAGCATTTCTCAAATGAGCTCAATACTGTACTTCAGCCTGATGTTTCTAAAAGACAACCATCATGCCTAAGAAGCAAGCTACACAAACTGTGCGACCCAATATGTGTGAATAGCCAAATTCGTAGACTCCCCTAAGCAATTTCCACAGTCCCCCCTTCCACCTGCCGCCCCCCTCTTTTGGCAGAGCCTTGAACTGGGGAAGTCGGATATCCTGCTTTCTAGATTCTGTTTGGATCCCTGCTAAATGGCAAAATTGAGCATCTCTGCGTGAAACACGTGATTCGTTTCCTATTTTAGTCGGATCACAGACAACCTGCTTCCCAACAGCTGGCTGCAAAAACCAGGGCAAATTTCTTAAGAAACCGTGGTACCAATTACAGAACAGGTTGAAGAATCGACTACATTGTCTTTGTTTCATTTGACCAATAGGTGGCACTGTGGTCAATGATATGTAATGAGTGAGACACCAGGAGCTGAAAATGATCTAAAAAAAAAATCAGACAAAGCTTTTTAATGGTGGAAGGGAGGGGGTAGGGCAGGGAAAATATCCTATCCTATTGACAAGTGTCTTAGCTTCATACATATTTTTGTAGTTGCATTATTATTATTATTAATATTACTATACCAGTATAAAGTATAAGTGCATTAATTATTATTATTTTTCCTCCTCTATTCCTTTTTTCACTGTTTAAGCTAATCATTTAACCTAGTTTCACATCAACTCAATGCAAAGATTGTATTATCTCAGGGTTAAAAAATTCAAGTACCTGCTAAAGCAGGTGACATATTTAAATAAATTCAGAGGTCTTGGTACAAAAGGATGAGGAGGCTACTAGAAGCTGATCTGAAATACTTTAATTTTCAATAGTTTTGCTTATTTCCTGGTTAGTTTTTTTTTCCAAATAGAGTAAATAAAAGTGAACGAGTCTTTGATAACATTTGTCCTTTTGATTAGATGATGACTAAAAGCTTCTTTAGCTCACAGAACATCCTAATATATTTTAACTTTACTGGGATAAGATAATATAACCTACACAAGTATTTCTAATCATGTATATACATTATTGTGCCTAATCCTAATATCTTTAATCTCTGATAAGTCTGCTTAAACCTAATGTGAAACCAAGTTCAAAGGTATTACTTCCCTTGCATTAAAACACAAGACAACTATAATTTTCCCTTAACTTCCAAATTTTGCCATCTTACTAAGATGGCAAAAGGCATCTCCACCCACTTGAGTCTATGCTGTTAGAAATCTTGGAACCATTTGTAGTGCTTCAATCTTCTTCACCTTTGACATCTCATCAATCACTGTATCTAACCAATTTTGTCTCCAAACTCTCCCTCTCTATTGTCATCCTAATTTTTAATCCATGTGACTACTGCCATAATTCATGAATTGATCATCCAGCTCTCACTCAACAGGCTGAATAAAAAGGGTGGAGCAGAGTGCCCCAGGTGTAGAGGACAAACCAGGACTGACCAAGAAGCCATCAGAAGTGTGTTCCCTGTTTACACACATGTACATCACAGTCGATCAGCTTTGTTCAAAGCCATCATTAGGATCAGATTCTGGCCCATGTTTATTCTTCCAGTCTTGTCTCCTGTATACCACCTTAAACATATTCCACACTCCCACTTTCAGTTGCATGGAAGTACCATTCTAATAAGAACAAGCCAGCAGTTTCCACAGTCTGTACTACCCTTGACTGCCTAGAAAATTCCTAGGTATCTTTCAAGATTCAGCTCAACTATTATCTTATCCCCAAGGTCTTCTCCAATTCTCTCAGGTAAAAAGTAATGATGAATTACTCTATCCCTGCATATATGGACACATCTCTCACATAACACTACAATGTCACATTGAGCTTATGTTCCCCAAGAGAAGGGTTTGTACCAGTCCTCCTTAGTTGATTACTGAACCACACCTGGAATGACTTGCCTACACAATCCGTCTGTCTGAATTTGAATCCTAATTCTACCCTTATGTAACCATGAGCTTTTCACTCATTATTAATAATAGATATCAGAAAACTGCTGTGAAGATGGAAGTGAGAAAACACACACAAAGCACTTAGCACTATTTCTGACACACAGGATCCACTCTACCACTTAGGATTTAACATCCTCGTCTGTACAATATTGCTTGACTTGATATCCTGATGAGAGTGGAACTGTGTGATGGTGTTAAGTAAATAGCTCTCTGTAGACAGACACTACTGCAGCAACCACAGCAAGTTGTATCCCTAATTCTAAATCAGATCACTTTAATAAAGACCAAATGCAAGGAAATACAGTTTAATTTATTAAAACAAAACACATAAGAGCCTTACATACTTATGATCCCTCTTGAAATGAGCTTTCTTTCTTCCTCAATCTCCATTCCAATACTCACATATACAAACAATTCTCTTCAAAAAACATTATTCTGCAGACATACAACAAACAAAAAAGCATTGCTTACCCTTTCCTTAAAATACTGGAAGATCTTCATGGGCCACAGCTGTCCAAATTATCCCCCCAGATTCATCTATATTCCTCTCAGTTGTCATGATCCCTGCCCCCAGTCCCAGTAGAACACACACATATACACACACGTACATCCTAGCCTATCAGCTTCTTTCAAATATTGATTTTGTTTCTATTGCTCTCCTTTCTACAACCACAAATTCTTTAAAAGCTGTAAGCTCTTTTGTTCAATTTCATCTTGTATAAATACTCCTTGGAGCTGGGGAATATCTCAGACATAGAGCAGGTATCTAATGTGTACAAGGACATGGGTTTTATCCCTCAATGGAAGAGGCGATGGTCCTTTGATAGTAGCCCAGGAACCTGGAGTGATGGGAGAATATGATCAGATGGTTGATATACATGTCAGCCGACCGATTCAGCAAAACAATATCTCATAATTTTCTCAGAGTAGATAAATTTTCAATCAAGGGAACTTGTGCTCTGGTCAAACCTCTTCTTTGTAGATAGAGTTGTTAAAATACTAACATTTTATTCGAATTTAGGGAGTGCTTATTTATAAAAAATTCAAAGGTCAAAACCACAAATGAGGTTTTACTCTGGGAACTTGATCCTTCATATTGTCACTGACTCAAAAAACAAAACAAAACAAAACAAAACAAAAAACCCACAATTGAACTGAGCATCTAAGTGTCTGATGTTGTCTTTAAAAAGCCAAGGTAAACAAAACCTGGTCTTAGATTTTAGGTAGCTTGCAGACTATTGGAAATATAATCTATGTAATAATAATTATATGCCCTACACTGTTACAGGTGAAGTCATTAGATGTAGAGAAATGTTTTTAATAAATTGACATGGCCCTAAGCTGAGAACTAAACACATATTTCATATATTACAAAGATTTTTAGAGATCATTCTCTTGTTCTGGGGGGAAAAGAGTAATATAGTTTATTAAAGAAATTCAGATCCATGTGACTTAATCATAATTTACACTTTTAAAATATTGTTTCCTTAAATTTACCCACAAGACTCAAAATGTTTCTGAATTCTTACATTTCAGGACTAATAATGTATTATAATAGAGAGTACCTGTGGATATTATTCAAAGATGAAGGATTAGGTGGTATACAGTGAACATGACTGAGAAAGTTCACAATTTTATTGTGGATGTTTAAAAAAAAAGAATGAAGTTATTTTTACAATATAAAACAAGCCAATGATTTACATGTAGATCATAATAGTTTCAAAGAATAAATGTCCTAACCCAGTATAATTGTAAATCTGAATTACTTTGATTTCAAACACTTTAAAGACATGGAGTATAATTAACTATCTTTAACTTATTCCCTTTAAACTAAACAATACCCAAAAGATTAATGGTGGGAATTGTGCAAATTACCTAAGTTCTTTTAAATTTAAATATCGAACAGAACCTCATTGTAGTTTCTATGTCAAAAATGTTGCTTATTGTTATCACTCAAAAATAATAAACAATATAGACATTACCGTTTAGCACCAGATGTGCATTCCTGAGAAACCTTGTGTCAAACAAAATTGCATACTAAAAATCACAGAGTGTGTGAAAAACATGGACCACTCAAACTATAGAAAGAAAGAACCAAAATGCAAACAATAAGGAATGTCCTAATAAAGATATCAGCATGATTAAGTCTTTATCGACATTTGCATTAAGAAATCACTGTGGTTTCTTCACATAGCCCTATATCATGTGGGACTCTACTTCTTCCTTCAAGATGATGTTCCTTGAAGAGCTTCTAACTGGAGAACAACTTCTTCAAAGTTAAAAATATAAACTAAATGTAGGTGTCGTCATCCATTTTTGTTCCCTTTAAACACAGAGAAAATGCCATTTATATTCTTCATCTGCACCTCCTGTTTTCCCATAAGTTTGGTGAAATGAACAGAAGAATGGCAGCTCTCAAAGCCACTAAACCAGCTCTTCCTCACAAAAGAAAGGCATTCACTAATATTGTCTCTTTAACTATAGGAAAATAAAGCTGTTTTAAAATTACTTCAAAACATTAGCATACAGGGGAAAATTATATACAGATGCCAAAAAATTCATTTTATACTGATCATTCCACATACTATCAACCATGCATAAACCAGTTATCATTAAGAGAACATGCATAATGCCAAATAGAGTGTGTTGGACTAATGATTTTCAGGAATAAAGAGATTTTTAAATCTAGAAGGAGTCAACAACTTTAAAAGGCTATTCATCATAATAGCAAAGTCAAATGACATCTTGCATACAAGATCCTCATTTGAGTGTATTTAATATGCCGAGGCTTACAAAGAGATGCATGTGGCAACAAATGGATTTTGAAGTATTGATCCTGACTATAGCTTAAAAATAAGTACAATCTTGAAAGTGTGGTTCATATGATAAATGTTTGATTTATTTTGGGACTTCAATATACCACATTAACCTATGAAATGATGGGTCTATTGCTATCAAAAGGAGACCACAACCCTGATTGCCTACCTTGACCTAAAAGGGCTGTTGGAAAACTAAGTGTGGAGGTAAACACCTGTAATCCCAGCTACTGGGGAGGATAAAACAGGAAGATTGCAAGTTCACACACAACCTGGACAACTCTATCTCAAAATACAACTTAAAAAATGTCCGAGGATATAGTATTGTGGAAGTGCTATGGTACAGCTCTTGCCTACCATGTGCAAAGTCCTGAGTTTGATTCCAAATACTGAAGAACAGAAAAATGAAAAAAGAGAAAAAGAGGAGGACTGTCAGATATGCTAATGGGGCAGGCTTGCTAAGTCTATTCCCCTGGAAAGGAGTGCCCAAGTGACATAACTTCCTACCAATAAGCTCAGGTTACACACCGATTCTTGGTGGGTTCCCTGTAGAAACCTGGTAATCAGTTTTCAAAGACTCCCCAGAAAATTTTGCATCACAGGCCACAGAAATAATTAAAAACTAACAACCATATTTTATTATTTTAAAAATTAAAACAAAGGAATTCAAACTGATAGTTGCAACATGAAATATTGCCATTGAAATGATGGTCTGGGCTTTTTAAAAAGGCAGAGTTGAAATACCCAGTACCAACAACAAAAAAAAAAAAAGTAAAAAGGAAAGATGACTAAAAAAGCAAAATATTGATAATTATTGAAGTTCATTTATAGTTGTATGGTGTGTGTGTGTATGTATTTGTGTGTGTGTTGTGTGTGTGTGTAATGTTACCCTATTCTTTTTATTTTGATAAAATATTTTATTTTCATAGAATTTTTGAAAAATTTCTTCCTAGATTGAGCAGGGATGGGGTGGAGACCATAGCAATGACAAGTGTATTCTATTAAGCAGAGTGAGTAGTATAGTTATAAATATAAATACACAAAATAAAAATAAAATTCTTTCTTCATTTATTGAGTTTACTGAATTCTTGTGTATTCTGAAATCAAGTTCTGAGAAAACATGTGTCTATGTTCATAGAATTTGACTTAGCTGAAGTATCATATGTTATCTAGAATTTTCTCAAGTACAAGCAAATACAAAGGATTTGAAGTGTGGTTAACAAAATAAATATAATGAGCACTGGTGTAAAATGTTGTTATCAAAAGAAAGTCTGAAAGTTTTTATTATAAACATTCATCTTTCAAAGCATTTGGGATGTTTTTTTAAATTTAGTAAATTCAGTACAGCATTATCCTAGCAGTATTGATTTAGAAATTAATAACATTAATTTAATTTTTAGTTACCAGGCAAAGACAGAAAAGCAAAAACTACACTCATCTGTAATTTTGGTTCATTTCACACAGGCAAAACATCTAGCCATTTTGTGCCAATAATCTGATTAATCAAGCTTATTATTTCCAATAGACAATTATTATAATAACTGTCAATTTTAAAAACATTTATAGCAATTTGGAGAGTGACCAAATTTTCATAGTTTTTAAGCAAATCTGGCATTCCTTAACTTTCTTATGATGACTACTTTTATGCCCTTGTGATTCCCATTAGACTCAAATACACAAATGTCTTGATAGAAATATGGTATGGTTGGAATAATAATTTGTTAGTGAATCTTTCACAACAGAAGAGAAAAACAAATTTCTTCATCCCAATTCTATATTAGGACAAGGCCTAATTTTAACTTAGTGGGAACACTGATCAGAAGCCAAAAATGGGACAATTTCTTTATCACAAGGTCACAGACATTGTTATAAACAACCAAGAAGGCCTGTACTAATTACTAACTATATACACCATGAATGATACAGGAGCAACAGAATCTGAAGTGGATCATGGCCAAGGCTGACTGAGAAATACTACACCACATACACATTTGTTGATTTCAGTTGAACGGTAAATAAAAGTATGTTACTTCTGTGGAGAATGCTCATTTAATTTCTACTCATTAAGTATTCTGAGCACTTGCTCTGTGCTAGTCAGTGATACAAGGACCACAGACTGCATCTCCCAAACTAACTGTTGCTGCAAGTAATTATTTTTTTTATCAATCAATAGTTACCACCAATTGCCAGCCTTCAGGTAAAGAGGGGACTGGGGAGAGGCAAAGATCAGGCAAAAGAAAGAGAAGCAATTTGTTGAAAGGCCACTTTTGATGACCCTGGCATACAATTACAAATTGGCAGTTACTGAAATCTAAACACAAGGTGTATTAAAAGACTTTGCTTTAAATTTCTGCCTGAAAACTGTTTAAGTGTATGTGGGATTTGGGGGTTGGGATCAAGGTGAATAACTTTTATATTTTCTCTTTTTATATTTCCTACAGCTTATTAAATGCAACATGCAAACTTATAATCTTCCATTGGTAACATCCCTGCCTTCCTACAGCAATCATTCTGATCTTGCCAACAGGATTTTGACTCCAGTGGTGAAACAAGCAGCAGGAGAAAATGAACTCTTAATTGAAAACAAATTTTGGCTTAAACACAGACAGGAAAAGCTAAAGAGATGTACAAAATGCATGCATTGGAGCAAAGGATGTTTTGAAGAGGAAAAATGAGGACCGAAGTAGAAGATATTCCTGTGCATCAGGCACGAGTCAGTTAGATTTGGATATAATAAATGTGCATTAATCTGACTGTGCCAGGCTCTGTATTCTACACTAGCACAGAATAACTAACAGTCACACTACTTTTTGTAATATTCAAAATTTTCGAAAGAACAGTGAGATACATAATTTTCATTTCCAGTTTACATATTGCTATGCTTTGAATAAATGTCCCCCAAAGGCCCAAGTGTTGAAACCCAGCCTGTGGCACTATTAGAAAGTGGAACCTTTGAGAGGTGTGGTCTAATGGAAGAAATATAGGTCACTGGGGGCACGTCCTTAAAGAGGCTATTGGAACCCTGCCCCTTCCGCTCTCTTGGTTGCCCTGAGAGGAAGAGGGCTCTTCCACCATGCGTTCCTACCATGATGTTCTGTGCCACCACAAATCCAAAGCAATACAGCCAAGTGATCACGGACTAAAACCATGAGCCAAAACAAATCTTTCCTGCTTTTAAGTTGATTATCTCAGATATTTTGTGACGGTAATGAAAAGCTAACACACAGATGAAGCAAGTGAATTCCAGTAAACTAAGTGATTCAATGTTATACAGTTATTAAGTGACAGACTTGGAGCTCATATTCATATCTTCTGACTCTGAGTAAGTGCTCTTTATGCACTACAATGTTGAATTTGATCTCCAGCTCTAATGGAACTACTGTCGATAATATTTATATTAACAATGACACCTATTTTTAAGCACTTACTATGTACTCGACACTGTGTTAATACTATATATAATCTATATATATTACCTAAGTAAATCATCATGACAATCTGATGAGTTAGATTATCAATCCTATGACTACACAAGTGAATGAAATGAGGCTTGTGAAGTCAAGTATTTCATGTTGTCCAAAAGAGCCCAAGATCTCTCCACCAGTAGGTATGGACTGCAACCCAATAAGCTTAGACTTCAATCCTAACTCTTTGATTACAAAGCCTGAGTTCATGACCAGCACCACTGGTTCCCAAACTTGCCTAATATGTGCAAATACTTAAATTCTTAGAAAAATACAAATGTACAGGACTTTGCTCCTGGATTCATAGTTAGTAGGTCAGGCATGCAAAAGAAGGTACAAACTTTTAACAAGCATTTTGGACAAATATCAGACAAGTAAAAGAAAAAAAAAAAAACTACTTTATATTTAAGACAGTTTCAGTCTCCTTATCTTATCCTTTAGTTAAAGATAAGGTTGACAAGATCTTCCCTTAAAGGGCCTGATAAGTATTTAAGGCTTTGCAGGCCAAACATTTTCAGTTGCAAATACTCATCTCTGTTCTTACAGTGGTGTGGTGATGTTTCAATAAAACATTATTTATGGACATTGAAATCTGAAGTTCATAAAATAGTTATGTGGCATGCAATATTATTCTTTTCATTTTTCAATTATTAAGAAATGTAAAACCATTCAAATGCCACAATATATAAAAAGAAGTGTGTTGGATGTGACCCACAGGCTGCACAGGCTGTTTTTGTCCGTACCTATTCCAGACTTCTGGAATGCCTTCTCTTAGAGGTTTGTTCCAGCTGGAACAGCAGTTGATAGAAAATATCTTTATACAGTTTATCCCTACTGACATTTCTACTTACATACTTTTGTTCTGTCCCGTCCCCCCTTCCTGTCTCCTGCCTTTCTACCCTGATGTCTGGAAACTGTCTCATTTTAAATTGAAAAATACATAAGAGTATTCTAACAATTCTGTAAATAGCACCACAAAATCATGGGGGGAGAGGATAAACTAATAAACACAAATATATTTATTATAAATAACTGTATTTTAGGAATAAGGAGCTCTAACAAACTATTTAAGCCTTATCCACAGGATGATAACTAGATTGTACCATTTTGGTGGATCATTACCAACAAGCATTAAGATTAAGAATTGCAAGAGAGGAACATTTGGCAGGCAACCATCTAAGTTCATGACATTTGGACTGGCTGTGTATCTCTGGACATCAGGAAATCTTTGCCTCGTAGCTTTAATTGATGTATAATCACATTCTTTTGGCTTTTCACTTCACTGAATCCTTCTCAACTAAGTTGCTACTACAATGCATTCTCTTCCCCAAAAGCCTCTTGTGATTCTAATTGAAAACAAATAATTTTAAAATAGGTCAATAAACGTTATTCTCTATGTACTTACTGCTCTTAATCACTTGTTTTTCCTAGTTCATTTCAACTACTTTCTAAAAGACATACTTTTTATTTGTTGAGAAATGGGTTTTTTTTTTTCAGTTTTTAATTATACATTAAAGAGAAAGACACATGAGTATGTTCCAAGATCATGCTATGACTTTGTACGAAAAAGAGTTTCACATTTGATTAGAGACTCTTACAAACTCTCATGGCTGGGAGGTATCTAGGAATTAGCTAATTCAACTTTTCCATTTTGTACTTGACTCAAAATCTGTTTCAAGAGAATACTCAACAATTTCTTGAATGCCTTCAGTGACAGGAAGCTCAGTAATTACAGCAGTTTTTCCATCTTCACCAATGCTGTTATTTCTTCCTCCCTTATTTTAAACTGGAATTCTCACCCTGTAACTTTCACTCAATTGCTCCTTGGGCACAATGATTCCAAATATAAGTTAATGATATAATAACAATGAACTCAGAAGTGCTTATGATACATATATATGACTCTATATGCTATGTTTAAACATAAACTCTTTTTAAAAAGCCAATTATTTTATCTACTTCTATCTCATGTGAGTGCTTTGGTTTCAGAACTGCCTAAATTACAAATTCTACATTGAGAGAGTTGAGGAGAGAGCTGGTGTTTAGTCAAAAGGAGCCCAGGAAAAAGTCATTTGACAAAGAAGGCGGTTTTATTCTTATCTGGTCTAGAACTCCAGTATCTAATGCCTCATCTCAGGTGTGTGGGCTTTTCCTAAACATCAAAATCAAAGTAGATTAGAGGCTAAACTTGAAATTCCATGAAAATTTTGGAAACAGGACTGATGAGTTCACCTCAACTAAAAGAACACAGTAGGATAAAATGGCGTTTTCCAAAACATTCCCTTCTAATCACCCTAGGAACCCACGTTTAGTAGATTAAACAGCCAGGACAACACCACACTATGTTACCCAAGACTGACTAACTAACTGCTTGGGTGCAGAAATAAAAGGAACTCTAGTAAGTAGGACAATGATCTAAGAAATGAGCATGCAGATACAGAATCTGGAAGTAAGGAAAGGCATCTACTTAGTGAAAAATAAAATGTGTACCTTGGAAATATTTTCTGTATTTCATTTTCCTTCTATGCAAATGGCAACAATAATAGCAACTACCGCACAGGGTGGTTGTGAAGGCTGAATGGGTTGACATGCTTGCAAAGTTCTTAGAACAGTGTTTGGCACAGATTGTGTAAAGTAAACAAATATTCCTGATTACCAACTATATATATATATATATATATATATATATATATATATATATATATATATTTACCAAATACAAATCCATTGCCAATTTCTGTGTTTGTGGCAAACTGTGAGCTCTTCAAAGCCAAGAGTCTTGTGTAAAATACTGGCTTAATTATTATTTTCTTAGAAATCTACACAGAGCTTAAAACATACCATGAGCCTTCAATAATATTCATGAAAGGAATGCATTAAATATGTTGCTTTTTCATAACTTGTTCCTCAGATAATTGGAAGTTTTATAAATACTTTGACAGGTCAAAGATATGATGGACAATTTGAGATTTCATAATAAATCTAGTAAGCTCTGAAATCAAAAGCTCTATTTTAATCACTGAGATATAATACACCAAAACATATAAATAGCCTGTTTAAAATCTCTCTTTGACTACCTAAATTAAAAAAGTCGCATTAAAACTTGCAAATAAGACAATAAGCAGCAGTGAGTGAGTCCAGAAACTGACATGCTGTTATGATCCTGCAAAGGCAATCTCTTTCAATTAATTAATCTCCAGGACTATTTCTTCAGTAATTTGCATAACAATTTTAAACTTTATTTTTATCTTGGACAGTTAAATAGAACATTTTATAAATGCACCTAAACCTGATCCTAGCCAGGGGCTGCCAGTGAAGCTTACTTCACCAGACGACACCAAGTGTTTTCAAAAGAATGCAAACACAGTGATCTTGGGAAATGCTACTCTCACATCCTGAAGGTTATATCCTCCCCCCCCCCCCCCCCCCCGCCACCCATATACCACATTGCTAGATTTAAAACATGACGTGGTTGGAGTTATGGGTGAATATGTGTTAGCAGTATCTATGTTTATAAGAAGGCTTGCTTTACTCATTTTGCAAAATTCTTTGAATACATTAAATCCAAGCCTGGAATGTAAATGAAGAAATGTTGTTTGCCACTTCCATGACAAAGAACTCAGGAGATTCTATAGGGCCCAAGGAGTTCTCAGAAATGCTTAATTTGTACTCAGAGGGTTGGTGGTTTGGCTAACCAGATGGGTAGGCTTAACCCAAGTTTCCTTGTAGGATTCTCTGGTGGAAAATTCACTTTGAGGACGGATACACAAACAACATACTCTACCATCAAAATCTTAGTTATCAATGGAAAAGATAAATGCTGATGGCTTGATCTATATCAGTCACATGATCTAGATCATAAAATTCAGCTGAGAATAGCTATAAATGAAAGCCAATGACTACTCAAAAATGGTATTTGTGAGACCTGGAACATATTCATTGTTTCAAAGACCAGATGATAAACTGTGACATGCTTCTTATTTACCATGGATCTCAGAATAGCTTTTATGCTGTGAAGCCTACAGCCCCAGGAGACACAGATCTGAAGTCATGTTCTTACTGATGATGACCAGCTTCTTCTTATAAGCACTTTGGGTAAACAACATCAAATAGCAA
The DNA here is from genome assembly GCF_047511675.1 of Marmota flaviventris. Lineage (NCBI taxonomy): Eukaryota > Metazoa > Chordata > Mammalia > Rodentia > Sciuridae > Marmota > Marmota flaviventris. The sequence goes on along the minus strand of NC_092501.1, from coordinate 72,226,529 downwards.
ATTAAGAAGACACCCTTTGACATGAGGAGGAGGTGCAGCAGCAAAATATGGGTATTTATGTACATATGACTTCATTTATATCTTCAGGCAAATGGATCTGGTTATTTGGGGGTTAAACAAGAAACATCAAAAAAAAATTATCAAACTTGGAATTCTGGATGCAAAAGTTCTCAACAATCAGCCTGCTCCACACTTAGTCAATTTTATTTCTCTGACTCCTAATAAACCTTCAGTTCCTGAATGACAACTCCTTACCATCACGGTACACATGCTCTGAGCATTTATGGCTTTTCTTGCTATTTCCTTCTCATCTATAATGCTCTGCTGCTCTGTTCTACCAATAAAACAAAATCTATTATTTAAAGCCCTTCTCAATTAAGTTTATTCCTTCCATAAAGCCTCCTCTCACAATTCTAGGTCTTAAAAATGCAAACTCCCCTCTTTTGCTTCTTCCCCCATATCAAATAACATATGCATTACTTATATATTTATATGGACTCCAAAATTAAATTATAGGCTTCTTGAAGGTAGGATTTAAGTCTTAGATGCATGTATTGAATGCAATGCACTATGGTCATGCTCAGTACAATATGCAATAGAAAGTTAAACATGCAGAAAACAAAGACACTTACAAACCATGCAATTAATACCTCAATTATCATTTAAATGCTGGTCTTATTATACAAAAACATATTGCATTTCATGAAACAATAACTGAATTAAAATCCCAAACACTTACACTTGCAATGTATCCTTAGTGTTTTCTATCCCCCCACTTTTTCTTAAATGCTGATAAGAATTCAATACATCAATTTCATTAAGTTCATCAATTGGGCCATAATCTATCACTTTAAAAAATGTAGGAAATAAACAGTATAATTTTTCAAAAACAGAATTTTTTAAAATTGATATGTAAAGCCATGTTTTTATCTTCAAAGTCAAATCTATGAAGAAACTGTACTCCACATGGCTATGAAATATTCTCAGTTACATGAACCTACTGAAATACATTTTATGAATCATGGTAAGCTAGCACTTGGTTGGACTTACAATTTAAATAATTTAACATATATTAGAAATTTTTAAATGTTCCATTTCTTCAAAAATATGTAGGAGCAAACAATAAATACCATTTATACAAAAGCAACAAGAAATATACCAAAGAATATATTTTAGCAAATATATGTAATAAAGTTTAGCCCTCCTAAAGAAGATGTGATGTCTTTACCCCTTACCCTAGACCACATTTAAGTTTTTAAAAAAGCTTATTGGGATGATTCCCTGAACCTTGGCAAACATAGTCAGTGGAAATTAGGCACTTAATTATTCCTGGGTAAAGGCTATCCTTAGCAAGCTGACCAGAAGTCCCTATTTGAGTTAATAGAAAAAGGAAAACACAGCATAATTTTTTAAGAAATTAGATAAACTACAATAAAATTAAGCAGTAAATAAATAGGTGGTTCACAGAGTCTTTGAGTACAGATGGCATATACAACTCTTGGATTAGATTTCTAAAGTCAGTCTGGAGCAAAAAGAATCCAGGCTAACCAAAGATGCAGTTCTCTTCTGCCAAGATTTACAAACCATGGCCTGTTTCAATATGCTTTCCATGAGAGCACACAATACCTGAAAGACCGTGGAAACATTAAATCAGGTTAACCATTCAAAACAGGCTAACACTAGGGAGAGAGAGTCAGGTGCATATTAATCTAGTTTTTATTTCATATACTTATTTTAAGAGCTCATGGTGACATGGAATATGACCACAATGAAATTATATGAAATATACAATTCTCCACACTTGCATTTGAAAGTATTTTAGATTTGTAAACACAGGCCTATTAAGTGGCCTAGAAATTTAGAAATAATATTATGAACTTGAAATCTATCACTTAGCCAGTGCTGAGAGTGGCTCATCTTTGTTTCTGTAATTGTCTTGAAGTTAAAATGTTTTCTAACTGTAGTCTGAGAAGTTAAATTTTAAGAGAAGGTTCTCCTGTTAACTGAACAACAGAATAATTCTATCTGAATTGCCATGAATCATTATGGAAACCTCCCCACAGATCTCTCATACTTTCTCTTTTGACTCTTAACTCCCCAAAGAAAGCCTAAAAACAAAACAAGAGCTCTTACCTAAAAGGTTTGTAAGGATTCAGGTAAAATGGGTTGTTTCTCATTTGAATGTCATAGGCTTCTACAATAGAAATATGCACCTCACATACCCGTAGAAGGGTCTTTTAAGAATTTTGGATTCTTTTTACCATTTCCTTTGATTCTCCCTAAGTGTTTACACTAGCAAGAAAAATTAAGTCAGCATTATAACAGTCACTTTTGGCTTTAAAAAAGAGCTACAATTCTAACAGTATTTTTTTTCTTTCTCCCTGGCAAATAAAAGTATCACACATGATAGATGCATGAGAAGGAAGATTTCTCACAAGTATTGTATACTCACTTCTTAGAATCTAATATTTTGTCCACACAGATCAGTTCACTATGCCTAGGAACAAATCCAGTTATTCCCCTGTGGAAAATTTAAGGGTAGTGTTGCTTGTTTTCAAAAAATAAACTGATCAAGCATAGCTTTATTTGTCAGTGTTATGTTTTAAATCTGGAATATCCCCCCAAAAGCAAATGTGTTAAGCCATGCAGTGATGTCCAGAGGGAGGACTTCTAAGAAAGGAATGGATCATGAGGGTTCTAACCCCATAGTGAATTGATCCATTTGTTGGATTAATGATTTGAATGAACTACTGGGAGGTGGGACCTAATTGGAGGAAGTATGGCACTTTCTGATATAGTTATCTCTCCTCTCTCTCTCTCTCTCTCTCCCTCCCTCCCTCTCTCTCTCTCCTCCCTCCCTCCCTCTCTTCCTCTCTCTCTCCCTCATCCTCTCTCTCCCCTGCTTCTTCCCTTCTTCCTCTCTCCCTCCTTTCTGGCTGCCACGAGCTAAAAAAAGTTTACTTCTGCTATACACTTCCACCATGATGTTCTGCCTTGGCCTAACTCATTCACCTGTAGAGTGACTATGTCTTAAAAAGATGTTTTATATCCTGGGAATTCAGGCATAAATGACAGTTCCTTGCCTTAAGGATATCATTATCAGGTGGAGAAAAAAGTAAATAAAATTAAGGATGTATAATACAGTGTAATAAATTCTATGATAGAAGTGTGAACCATTTGAACAACACAGGGAAAGAGGCATCTAACTACCAACTCAGTCAAAGCTGGACAAGGTTGAATAAATAGGACTTAAGTGATTTAAAAACAAAAACAAAAAAAGAACTGAGGAAGATTCAGCTTCTACCTGGAACACATGGTGCCACTCACTAAAAAAGAAAGAAACAAAAGAGGTTTGAAGGGCTGGGGTTATAGCTCAGTGGTAGATTGCTTGCCTAGGCCCTGGGTTTGATCCTCAGCACCACATAAAAATAAATAAAATAAAGGTATTGTGTCCATCTACAACTAAAAAAAAAAAAAAGTTTGAAGAAGATGATGAGTTCAGGCTTGAGCAGGTTGAGTTTGGTGATTGGACTATAGAATAGGCAATTAATACATAAATCATACAGAATAATAAATGAGTGGGCAACACAGATGTTAGAGTCATTTGCATATGCATATTAGCATAACAAAATTACTACCCTGAAGCTGAGTATTTCCCTGTGGTAAGTACCTATGCTGAAGGGAAGATTGGAAGACTCACAGCTTGTAAAGGAAACAAAGAAACAGCCAGTGGGACTGGAAAAGCCTAGAAAACTATGAAGTTATGAAAGAAAAGAGTAAAGGTTTTAAGAAGGGCATGACCAGTACTAATCAATTCCAAAGAGAGAAAACATATGATAAGGAGTAAGAAGGGACAATGGGATTTGGTAACTAAGAATTCTTTTTTGACTGAGTAATGTGTGAGTTTAGTGTATCAAAAACACGTGCCAGGTTGTGTAAAATAAGAAGGGGAAGTAATTTTGCTATTTATCTGTGCTCCAAGACTAAATTATTTCTATATTTGAATCTACCCTGCCTCAAGCCTCCCACAGGTTATAGTGTTTCCCCTCCACATTTGATAATCTTGTATGAATCAAGTAAATGATACTTAAGTTCAAGAAATTCAAATGTTTTTCAATTCTCTAAGGCTTAGAACCTGACATCTCTACTCCCCAAAGCAGTAGGGATCTTCCCAGTCAACATTCAAGGTGAATAAGATAATCAAAGTAAAGATACCCAGGTAGCTAACTCACCCTGCTACCTCAACAGGCAACAAGAGGGAATTTTGCAGTAGCAAGAGAAGCAGCCTGGTCTTGGGTAGAGCATCACCTAGTTCACATACTCCTTAGACTGGAAGCAGACAAAAAGATTTTTCTAAATCCCTAACTCAAAACTCTATCCTCTGTTTTTTCCTCTATCCTGGTTGATTGATTATCTTGTCACTTGATATCTGATTAAAATCCATATAATGAAAAACTGTTGAACTCTACTCAATTTCTCTATGACAAAGTATAACTCAGAATTACTGTGAGCTCTGCCTTTGGGTACATGCTTTAATAATGCTGAAGTAATCAAGGATAACTTAATGCAGTTATACTTATCACCAATTGGAGAAAGCTAATCTTTCACTACTCCAGAGGTCACAGAGAAAGGTACAGGAAACAGAGATAAACCTTTGTCCCTACTGTAGGAATCATGGAAAAAAAAGACCAAAAGGAGCCTATGTCAGCCTTTGTCCTTAAGAAATCACAATAAGTACAATCCTCATCCTGTCCTACACTGAACAAGTAACAGAATGAGGAAAGAACTTCAGCTGTTATTACTTGGGGAATGTCTGTTACTGTAGCACAACTTAGTTAATTTTAACTAAGGCAATGTGATTGGTAATTCTCAATAGATTTCAAAAGTGTGGCAATAACACTGAAGAAGGACTTTTTGTAATAGAATTTTCAGTTGTTCCTTAATGCACACTGTGCTTTGGCTGACACAATCCAAAATACAACAGGAAAAACGGGTATGTGTGTGTGTGTGTGTGTGTCCACGCACAAACACCTAAGGGGTATATTTTCTCTTTTCCCATGATTACTCTGCCTTTCTTATCTGATTTGTTGTTCTGAATTTCAGACCTGGATGATTGCTTTCAGAATCATATCAGCAAAGCGTTTCTCTCTCTGTGTGTGTGTTGCTATACCTGCAACAGTGCATTTATAGCCAGTTCCTTGGTTTCTTTAACATGTGTGCATACATAAAAATCCTGTTCACCCAAAACATGTGTAACCCTTTATAACAAAACTCCAAATAGTGTTCCTGAACTATATTTATAGAGGACTCTACAACTCTTAGCTATGTTGCCTCATGCCACTTCTGAAATGCCCATTTAGAAATTGTGATTCTGGAGCTAGGTGTGGTAGTGCATGCCTGTAATCCCAGTGACTAGGGAAGCTGAAGCAAGTTCAAGGACTGCCTCAGCAACCTAGCAAGGCCCTGTCTTAAAATAAAAAATAAAAATGGCTAGGGATATAGCTCAGTGGTAAAACACCCCTGGGTTCAAGCCCCAGTACTAAAAAAGGAAGGAAGGAAGGAAGGAAGGAAGGAAGGAAGGAAGGAAGGAAAATGTGATTCTGGCAGGTCTCCTGTTAACTGCTATACTGATAGCAATATAAAATATTCTTCCCACTACTCTTAAAGCAGCTGAACATAATTAAACTGCTAAAAGTTTATGCCAAATACATTCTGATTACTTAATCCTCGTGATAACCTATGACATCAGAACTATTATTCTCTACTAGAGAAAACATAAGGCAAAAAAGATTTATTTCCTTTGACCCACAACATTTTTTACAACTAAAATCTCAATCAGAAATTAAGAGCTAGAATTAAGAGAATCTAATTTCACATGAAAATCTGGATTTTTTTCAATTTAACAAAAGTCAAAACAGGTGTTGTGCTACCCATTCATTCATTCCTCTACAGCATCAATTGTCAGAGAAGAAGAGATGCTGCCCACCTGAAACAGAGCATGTTCTCTCCATCCCATCACAGTTCCTACCCTATAAGCTAAAAACATTTACCCTCATTGGTGTCTGTCTTTGCTCCTCTCCTCAGTAAAACGTGAAGCACTGGAACAATGTAAGATAGAACTGTGATTTGGTTGCCACATTCTAGTCTGGGCATTTTACCTTGCATCTGTGCCTTGGGAATATGACCATCACCCACTGGAGTTATTAACACAACTTTAGGATAATATCTATTGGTCTAAGCTAGAAATCAGAAAAAAAAAAAAAAAAAACATGTAGCCCAGATACAATTTCTGACAAGAATATCAAACTGTTACTGAAAATACTTCAGGGACTGCTTATAAAAGAAATAAGATTTTTTTTTTTTTTTTTTTTTTTTTGCTTTCTCTTTGCTTCTGAGACAAAGCTGACCTTACTTCCTTTACCATAAAAGCAGCATCATGGCTGAGTTCATTGTCAGTTCATTGGCAGCAGTCAATAAAGGTACTTAAAAGCTTCCTATTGAAAAAGAAATTGTAAAGTGATAAAGAGGTTTTACCAGATGCAACCTTTCACCAACACCTGCATTGCCACCTTTATAACTGCCTTGGTTGGAGCTGGGGTGAGGCTTGGTGGTAGAGTGCATGCGTGGCATGCATGAGGCCCTGGTTTTTATTCCCAGCACCCAAACAAGCAAACAAAACCAACCAACAACAAACTGCCTTGGTCACATGGTCTACCACAGTCCCCATCCAGGATAGACCTTTGGAAAGGGCACAACTAAGCACCACATTTGGTCCCCAGTAAAGCTTTCCCTCCACCTCTCCAAGTTGAGGGGAAGGTAGTGTAGTAAAAACTATAGTTTGGCCTTGGGTGTGTGACCAATCTATATCCAAATCCTCCATGTGTTATCTTCTTAGGTGGGAGCCCTTGGACAAGTTTCTTCATCTGTAAAATGGGCTTAATATCACATTTAACAAGAATTCAATAAGTGAATCTAAATATAGCCCTTAATGTCTGACCCATAATGAGCACTTAATAAATGGTATTGTTATTACTAAGAGGATAATATTGAGCTCCCCGCCCCCAACAAATAATGCTCTTTCATTATTTTTTTAGGATAGTATACTATTTTGAAGGTTTTGGACTTATAGAAATGAAATGTGTTATACATAAAAATGTGTTAAAGTGGGCTGGGGTTATAGCTCAGTAGTAGAGCACTTTCCTAGCACATGTGAGGCACTGGGTTTGACCTTCAGCACCACATAAAAATAAATAAATAAAATAAAGATATTCTGTCCATCTACAACTAAAATAAATTTTAAATGTGTTCAATGTCCATTTATTCAACTAGAAAAACTACCAGCACTTAAACCAGTTCAAGAAAAGAAAATGATATTGAATATTTTAATAAGAAAATTTCAGAGGTGAGGAATGAAACTGAATGTTTACAAATGAATGTTATAATAATGTATGTTATATGCTAATGTTGTATTAACAAAAATGATCCTCTATAATGAAAAGGACTCAGGCTAAATTTCTGAATTACTCAGTAAAGAAAATAGCTTTCTACAGACAAACACTGAAAATAATATTTAGCTTTTCAAACATATCATTTATTTTTAGTGATAATATTTTTCATTTTTTAATACAGAGTTTGAAGACAGAACTCCATTATGGACTATTTATATTATAAATAGGTAAGATGATCCCATAAATACTCACATAAGAAAAAATTCTAGTAGTGCCTTTTATGGATTTGAATTTGATTATTTTCACTACATTTTTCTCACACACATTTATTTAATATGACTGATCACATTATGAAAGAATTGTGCAAAATATATTCCTTGAATCCTTCCAAATCTCTGTATTTTCTATTGAACTATGCCTGCCCTAACACAACTGAAAGGTTTTTTTTTCCTGTAGGAACTGCATATTATTCACATAATGGAGATACATTTATTTGAGTGTAGTTTCATTCGCTTTTGCCAAGGAAACTTTATATATTTATCAGATCGCATCTTATTTATGACATGAAGAGGTCAGTCTGGCTTCTCCTCAGTATTCTTCCCATTGCTAACACTTATTTTCATCCTATGACTCCTATTTTAATGCTTATTTTTTATGAAATTTTGAATTAATCCCTAGTAAATCAGTTTTCAAGTAATAAAAGATCATTTAATAATAGGTATAACCCATGACAATTATTTCTATGTCAGACAGATGTCCAGAAGACACCAAGACTAAATATTCAGTTTCATAATGGAACAGTTCATTGCATGGAAAGGAAACTAACCTCACATCCACAACACTTTTGCCATACACAAATTATGCTGGTGTTAGAAAAGGAATAGAAAAAGACCATCTCCATAAAAGAAGTAGCTAGCTCACCAAGACTCAGCATGGTACTGCTGGAGATGGAGGAAGAACAACTCCAACATACTGTCATCTCTGACCAAGGCTGGCAACTTTGAAATATTTTTAGAACCATACCAACAACTTGTGGGCAACATAGGGTGGCCAACTTATTAATTTCCCAAGTAGGAATATTTAAAAACAAAATAAAATGAAGACTACCTTGACTTTCATTTCTTTTTACAAAGGAAGCCTCCCTTAAGCATTAATAAATAACCACTGAATAGAACTTTTTTTCTATTTTATCATAAGATACACAGAACATAAAATTTACTACTCTAACCATTTTTAAGTATATAGGTCAGTAGTATTAACTACATTCATATGTGTAAACATTTATCTCCAGAACTTTTCTCATCTGGAAAAACTGAAACTCTATATCCACTAAATAATAATTCTCTACTCCCCATCCTCAGGCCCTGTCAACTATCCTTCTGCTTTCTTTCTCTATGATTTCAACTAAGTACCTCATCTAAGAAGAATCACACAATGTTTATCTTTTTGTAGCTGGCTTATTTCACTTAACATTGCATTCTCAAGTTTACCCATGTTATGAAATACGTCAGAATTTCTTTCTTTTTTAAGGATAAGTAAAACTTCATTTATTGTAAGTGGTGCATATATATACAGATACATGAATGTATACCCATACTAACTTAATATGTATACTATACATTTAGTATATATCCACACACACACACACACACACATATATATATATATATATATATATATATATATATATATATACTCTGAATGAAGTTTTATTATTTAAATATCTAAATGAAGCTTTATTCATATAAATGTCCGTACAAAGACTCACACAAATAAAATCACATTTTGCCCGTCCATTCAACTGTCCACGCTTAGTTTGCTTCCAGATTTTTGCTATTAGAAATAATGCTACTATGGATAAGGATATACAAATGAGACCCTACTTCCAATTCCTTTCAAGTATGTACTCAAAAGTAGAATTGCTAGATCATATGATAATTTTACCTTGTTTTACTCTTCTTTTGAGAATGATCTCATTGCAGTGGCTGTCCCATTTTACATTCTGACCAACAGTGCACAAGGCTCCAATTTCTCCATATTCTTGCCAAAACTTGTTATCTTCTCTTTTTTTATAGTAGTCACTGTAATGAGTATGAGGTGATAATTCAACATAGTTTTGATTTACGTTTCCCTGATGATTAGTGATGTTGAGCATCTTTTCGTGTGCTTATTGCTCATTTATATTTTTTATTTAGAGGAGTATCTATTCAAGTATTTTGTCCAGTTTTGATGCAAGTAATTTGTTTGTTTCTGAGGTTTAGCTGTGAAGTTCTCCAGGTAGCCTTGGAGTGACTCATTTCTCCCCAGTTTCTTTTTTACAGTTCTCAAAAAAACAAAACAAAACCCTATATAATGTCCTGGGAATGCAATCTCCTGAGAAAGGGAGGAGCTGGGTGGAATAACCCAGGCTTTGCTCCTCTCTCCACTGGAAGCAGGATATCTTTAAAGCTTTGTCCAGTTTGTCCCATGGACCCTGAGATAAATGGTTCTGGATTGGTGGTCTTTTTGGGTCCCTCAGCTGCAACACAAGTGGCGCATTAACAGTTAAGACTTCAACCACTCGGAGAAGCTTTTTTCGAGCCCTGAGGGACATGCTCACAATGGATCTTCCCACGCATCCTATAAATGGTAAGTAATAAACTTGCATCATATAACTTGTTGCATATGAGTATATTCTATTTAGCTGAAATCAAGCAATGGTTATACTGAAGACCAGGGTGCAGAAGGAAGAGGGTTTGGACTCTTGATTCTGATGGTGATGATCCATGCTACCCTTGCAGTGGGGATCCTCCCTTGGGATTTCTTATTACTGAACCTGAGTCACAAGGAGTTCCTATGTATTTATTCCTTATCAGATGCATGATTTGCAAATATTTTCCCTATTTCAAGGGCTGTTTTTCTTATTCTGTTGATAACATCTTATTATGCATAATGTTTAAAATTTCATGAAGTTAACTTTGCTGATACTTTCTTTTGTTACTAAGATCTTTGGTGTCACGTCTAAGAAATCATTGCCCAATTTCATTTCTTGAAGCTTTTTCCTTATATTATTTCCTAAAAGTTTCATAGTCTTGGGCCTTCCCTCTAGGTCATGGATCCATAATTTTTGTATGTTGAGCTAGCTAAGAGTCCAACATCATTATTTTGCTTTCAGATATCCAGTTTTCTCAGCACCATTTGTTGAAAAGACAGTCTTTATTATATTAAATGGTCTTAGCACCTTCATTGAAAATTATTTGACTATGTGCAAAGGTTTATTTCAGAACTTCCTATTCTATTCCTTCAGTCTAAAATTCTGTATTTATGCTAGTAACAAACTCTTGATTACTATAGCTTCATAGTACATTTTGAAAGTAAGAAATATTAGTCCTCCGCCTTTGTTTTATTTCAGAATCATTTTGGCTATTTGGTGGTCCCTTGAGATTTCATGTGAATTTTAGGGTGTGTTTTTCTATTTCTGCAAAAAACATCATTGGGATGTTGTTAGAATTTGTTAGAATCAGTAGATAATTTGGGGTAGTATTGTCATCATGAGGATATCAAGTCTTGCAGTGTGCTAGTGTGTGGTGATTTCATTTATTCATATCTTCTTTGATTTCTTTCAGAAATGATTTGTATTTTTCATCAGATGAAGTTTTTCCACGCTTGTTTAAGTTAATCCCCAAGTGTTTTATTCTTTTAGATGTTATTGTAAATAGAACTGCTTTCTAAATTCCTTTCTATTTTGTTCATTCTCATTGTATAGAAATACATCTGAGTTTTGTTTGTTGACTATATCCAGATACTTTAATGAATCTTCTAAAAGGAATTTTGAGGAATATTTTAGGTTTTATACATATAAGATGATATCATCTAGTTCAGACATACACTTTTTAATTAGATGCCTTTTTAGTTCTTTTAAAGACCTAACTTACCTGACTAGGACTCAAAGTACTATGTGGAAAAAAATAAGCATCCTTTCCTTGTTTTGATAGTAGAAAAAAAGCTTTCAATCATTCATTCATCACTGAGTATCTTATTCATATATGTGGCTTTTATTATGTTAAGGTATTTTTATTTTTTTTCCTTATCATGATGGGGTGTTGAATTTTGGTGAATGCATTTTTGGGCAACTGAGATAATCATGTTATTCCATCCTTCATTCTGTTAATATAGTGTATTACATTGATCAATTTTTTATACTGAAACATGTTTGCATTCCAGGAATAAATCCATATTGGTCACAATATTTAATCTTTTAATCTGCAGCTAAATTCCATTTGATAGTATTTTATTGATACTTTTATATCAGTATTCATAAGAGATATTGACCTGCAGTTTTCTTTTCTTGTAATGTCTTTGCCTGGCTTTGTTAACAGTGTAATGCAGGCCTTATGGGATGAGAAAAAGAGTATTCCCTTCTCCTCAATTTTGTAGAAAACTTTTAGAAAGATTAGTGCTAAGTCTTTTGTAAATACTTCGTAGAATTCACTGGTGAAACATCAGGTTCACCTTTTCTTGACCAATTTTGTATTACTGATCCAATCTCTGTTCTAATTACAGATCTATACTGATGATCTATGTTTTTGTGGTTTCATCTTGTTATATTTGTGTTTCTAGAAATTTGTCCATTCTACCAAGTTCATTCAATTTTTTAATATATAATTACTTATAGTACTCTCTTATAAGAATTTATTTGTGTAGAATAAATAATAATGTACTTACTTTCATCTCTGGTTTTATTAATGAGTCTTCTCTCTTGTTTGTTTTTCTATTTTATCTAAAGGGTTGTCAATTATATTGATCTTCTAAAAGAACACACTTTAAGCTTTGTTGATATTTTCTTTTCTTTTTTATATCCTCTATTTAATTTATCTCTCTCCAATCTTTATCATTTCCTTTCTTCTGCTAGCTGGCTTAGTTTGTTCATTTCCTAGTTCCTTAAGTTGTAAAGTTTGGCGGTTCACTTGAGACCTATCCTTGTTTTTTAATGTTTCATAGCTTCTGCTGGGCACCATAAGTTTTGCTACATTGTGGTTTTGCTTTCATGCATCTCTAAGTATTTTCTAATTTCATTTGGGATTCTTGACACATTGATTAAGAACATACTGTTTAAATTGAAAAGTTTTTGAACTTTCTAATTTTACTTTTGTTGTTGAATTCTAACTTCATCCCTTTTCATTAGTTCATATGATATCTATATTTTTAAATCTATTAAGACAATGTATAGCTTACCACACCATCTATCTTGTAAAATGTCCCATATGAACTTGAGAAGAAAGTGTATTCTGTTGATGTTGGGTACAGGGTTCTTAATAAGTCTGTTAGATACAGTGGTTTTACTGTGTCCTTCAAATCCTGTAATTCCCTACTTCTTCTCTCTTGCCCCTCTTTAAAGAGGGTAAGACAATGAACTCTATTTAACCTTTCAGTTCTGTCAAATTTTGCCTTATATTTTGATGGCATGCCATTATGTGTGTGAATGTTTATCTGATAAGTCTTACTGCTGTATTGAACACTTTATTTCTATATCTCATCCTTTTTATCTCTTGAAAACTGTCTTCATTTAAAGTCTATTTTGCTTGATATCAATATAACCAGGCCTACTGTCTGTGGTTACTATTTTCATGAAATATCCCTCTCCAACTTTCATTCTTAACCTATTTGTGTCTTTGATTGGGTTAAGTGGGTCTGATATAGACAGCATGCACTTTGGTCATTTTTTCTTTATCCATTCTGTCCATCCCTGTCTTCTTACTGGAGAATTGAATTCATTTACTAATGTAAAGTTATTATAAGTAAGAAAAACTTATTTCTGGTTTTTTTTTTTTGCTAATTGTTTTTTATATGCCTTGAAACTTTTTTTTTGTCTCTCATTTTCTGCATTGCTATCTTCTTGTGTACTTAGTTGACTTTTGTAGTGAAGCACTTAAATTACCTTATTTTCTTTTGTATTTCCTTTGTTATTTTCTTTATGGTTATCATGGGGATTATACTTTATATTCTAAAGTTACAAGTCTTTAATTTGAATTTATACTAGCTTAACTTCAATAACAAAAGGCTGCTCCTTTCACATCTCTATTCCCATCACTTTCAGTTGTTAATGTCTCGGGATTATGTCTTAATGCACAGGGTCCAAAAACATGATCTAACAATCTTTAAATTCCTTAGTCTCCTAAATTATGTGAAAAACAATATGTGGAGTTACGCGCTATTATTACTATAGTATTTATTTTTATAATTGCCTATATATTTACCTTTATTGAGATTTTTCTTTCTTCAAAGGGCTTCACATTACTAATATCCTTTCATTTCAAATTGCAGGATTCTCTTTAGCATTTCTTGTAAGGAAGATCTGGTGGTGATGAACTCTTCAGCTTTTATTTATCTGGGAAAATTTAATTTCCTCCTTGCATCTGAAGGACAGTTTTTCCAGATACAGGATTCTTGTTTGACAGTTCTTTTGGTATGTTGAATATATCAGTCCACTGCCTTTTGGCCTCCAAAATTTCTGATGAAAAATCTGTCACTAATCTTAATTGAGAATCACTATGTGTGATATGTCACTTCTCTGTTGCTGCTTTCAAAATTCTGTCTTTGTCTTTGGATAGTTTGATTGTGGTGTGTCACAGTGTAGTTTTGTCATCCTACTTGGAGGCCATTGAGCCACTCAGATATTTATAATTATGTCTTGCAAGAAGTTTGGGATGATTTTGGTCATGATTTCTTCAAATATTCTTTCTCTTCCTTTCTCTCCTTTTTTATCCCTATCCTTCTTTTTTTTTTTTTTTCTCAAACTCCCACAGTGATGTGTGTGTCCATCTGCTGGTGTCCCACGGGTCCCTGAGGCTCTGTTCTTCTCTCTTCTGTTACTCAGACTCAGTGATTTCCATTGTCTTATCTTCAAGTTTGCTGATTCTTTCTTTTGCCAGCTCAAATTTTCAAGCAAATTTTTCATTTCTGTCCTTTCTATTTCCTGAATTTCTTTTTGGTTTCCTTTGCAGTTTCATATCCTTCTACTAATAATTTCATATAATTCATAATCATTTTATTGATTTTTTTCCATGTCTTCCTTTACTTATTCAGGAAAATTTAAGAGAGTTTTTTTTAAGTCCTTTACTAGTATATCTACCCTCAAATATTTTTCAGGGACAGTTTCTGCTTATTTATCACTTTTCTTCAAATAGGCCATACTTGCCTGCTTCTTTCTATGCCTTGTAATTTTTTGTTGAAAACAAAATATTTTAATATAATATTATGGTAATTATGAAAATGAAACCCTCTACCTTCTCCAGAGTTTTCTGGGGTTTTTTTTTGTTTGGTTTGTAGCTTTTTAAAATTGGTATAGTCTATCTTTGTGCTGATGATCAGGTTTAGGTCCAAATTTGAAGTTTCTTCAAGTCTTTTCTAGGTCGGCAAATTTTTACTTGGGCATATGTGGTGATATTTTAATTTTCCTTGTACATGAAGTTACTCTTAAATTTCATAATCTCCAATGTTTAGTTACCAAAAGGAGAAAAAGAGAAAAATATATAAGGAGAGAAAAGTTACCATCCCTTTAAGTCTCTGGAAGTCACTTCCGCCAGAAACAGAGAGGCTTGTAACAATTGGGGTAGATGCAATGAATCACTGTCCGCATGTTTTTGACCAGAAGCAGCAGTGAGTGATCAGAACATAGATTCCTGATGTCTGAAGACAGGATCTTTATTTGCCCACTATGGTTCCCATGCTGCTCCTGGATCATGTTCACAGTTTTTTTATTTTATTTCATGGCCTACCATGAAACTGAGGGGTCAGAGGTGGACGGCTGTCACAGTGCTAGGACATGGAATTGTCCAAAATTAGCCCAAATTTATTGTCTGAGCCCTCACCTAAAAATTACAAGTTTTTAATAGGCTACAGAGTAGCAAAATAGTTATATCACACACCGATTTTGCCAGTGTAATTGTAGTCTAGGTGGTAAGAAGGATTTCTGGTGCTTCCTATTCAACCATGTCCCAGAATCCTTTCAGAAGACATTCTTTTAAATCAAATAAATTTTGGTGTGGATTTTTTTATATTATCATAAATTGGTAAAAAAAAAATTCATTATTTGTTGCTATTCTTTTTATAACACATTTTAAAAACATATATACCCTAATATTAAAATACATACATAAATTATTATTTCCACTGCCAGAGGATGAATTCCATCTTCATTGTAGAGGGTTTTTGCAATATAAAATAAACTTAGGAAGCATACAAAATATTACTGGACAACAAATCCTTACTCCATGCCACACTGAACATAAACTCTGGGTCTTTAGAGAAATTGTACCTAAAGTCACATCACTTTCTTCTCTGTTCCTGTCCTACAATCAACAACTTCATTTTGAGAATATCTGTACCTAGATCAGCATCCCCACACTATATTTCATGGTGTTCTGTATAATGTTGATGGGGAAAAGGTAAAAAATAAAAACACCTTTAGGTTAAGTTTGAGGAATGTTGAAAAACTTCGAAAGGTCTTATTAGATTTCAGGATGTCAGGTAACTTCAAGAGGGAAGTATAGAATGCTTATTTCTCATAAATGTGTTTTACTACTTGGAAAACATAGTTTTAGTACCTCTAATTTGTTATGTTTTACAGACAGATAGAAATTTTGATCTTGGCTAGGTAATTCCGAGTAGACAATACAGTTGAAATAAAAAGAAATTCTTTCCTTTTAATAATAACTTCCACTTAACAACCGATGTCATGTTATGTGTGAAAATTTTACCTTAATATGATTGATAAAGCTCCTCCATGATCCACTGATAACCATTTAGCAATTGTAGGTGAGTTAACATTTGATTAATCAAAATTTACACAAATAAAATGAAAACTTATTATGCAGTTTTCGCCTTGTTTGGGTCTGGTTTGGGGTATCTTTATCACTGAATTTTCCATAGACAATTTAATTATTGTATTTGACTAACAAAAACAAGCAACAGGTAAATGACTTACGGCAAAAGTCCCTGTCTTTGAAGTTCCAAAATAATGAACTACATGAGGTTGTTTTCAGGTAGTGGCCTTACTATTTTTTAAAATATTAAATCTATTTTTCCACTGACTATCTCTTTGATGCTTAATAATAATTATGACTGGAGGTGCATTGATTATTATCAAATAGTTATATTATCTGTTTGCAAATTCAGTGGGGGAGCCATGTTTGACAGGTCAAAGTCTACCTCGTGAAATCCAAACATTTGGAATATTCATGATGGCCCTTTAAGTCAGTTAAGAAGAAGAATGAAGGAAGAGGTCACTGTTCAGAATTCTTTTGGCTGGTGATTTCAAAGCATTCACACATTAAATAGCCACCATGTCCCCTCCTCTTAATGAATGTTTAGTTCTAATATATCAGTTCTTTTCTAGAGCAGGGAATGGTAATTAGGATTTCATAGTTTGGTGCAGCCAGCATTAGCATCCTGGCTTTCTTTGCTGAAGATTAATAACAGTGGCCATAACAATGACAGAAAATGATAATAGCTCTAATTACTAAGATTCATCTTCGGGTGGTAAGCAGCTGTTAAACATCTCTTTAGAAGTTAAAGTTCACTCTCATCTTTTTCTCTAAATAGAGAAAGCTTTAACGCTAATTAGAAAGGAAGATTATAAACTCAAATGCCAGTCAGAGTGAACCATAACTGTACTTTAGTAACATGTTTTTCTTCCCTACCTCAAGTTTCTTTTAAAAGGTGACAGTTAAAATAATATCAGGAGCCTCAGGAACCTGCCTGGTTTTCACTTAAAACTGTCCTTTCCACTTCAGTAAGGGAAGTTTCTCACTGATTTGCATTTAGTGTCTGACTTATTTCCTGAATGTTGTCACAAACTGGAATCCCTAGAAAGACACAGTCTCTTAGTAATAATCTAAAGGTGCATGACATAATGGTCAGAAAGGTATCAGAGAATTGGGATTTAGTTGGTCACTGTCAATGTCAACTGCAAACACTTGTGGCAAAGAAGTTAAGTAGCAGTCACTTAATTTCTTTTCAAGTCCATCATTTCATCTGTGAAATAAAAATGAAATGACTGAGTGGGTGTTTACTTAAATCTTCAGATCATGTGAGTCACTAAGCATGTTGCAGGGAAATGGATTTGTGGCTACGGTCTTCAGCCTAAACTCAGGATTGAACCTCCAGCAGGAGGGTTTGAAATCATAGTCAGGATTAAATCTGGGGGATTGTTTCAAGGACACAGGAGAACTGGAGGAATGGAGTATTCAGAACCCCAGACACTCCATTTCCCCAGAGAAGGATGAGATCTTACCGATCTGACAATGTACTTGGACAGATCCTGATATCTGCCAACATTTCTTTACATCAGGGATTTCAACCTTTTTCTGTAAAAAGGTTAAAATAGTGAACATTCCAGACTTTGGGGCCATGAGGTCTCTGTTGTAATGAATGACTCAGCTCTGCTACTATTGCACAAAAATAGTCATAAACAATAATTAAAGAAATCAGTATAGCTGGGTTCTAATAAAACTTACATTTGAGTTTCAAATAATTATCATAGGACACAGTTATTCTTTTGATTTCTTTTTTAACCTTAAAAAAATACAAAAAGCATTCTTAGCTTCTACTTCATACAAAGTCTAGGTGGTGAACAATTTGCCTTAAATTTTAGAAATCCCAAAATTTTAGAATGGCATGTTCTCGAATGATAATATAAGCCCTGTAATAAATGGGCTGGGACAGGGCCAAGTATCCCTTTATTTTTCAATCCTAGTAATAGGATGCTATGAGAAAGGCACTGAGAAAGGCACTGCAGAGACACGCTGTATCTGTCCTCACTATGCATAGCCAGGTTCTGTTTTAACTAACAAAACTGTATATCCACAGCATGTGAATATATGGGGTGTGTATATGCACATATGAGTACGTATAATTGGTCACTGCTGACCACCTGTAACTTGACATGCAAAGGTACAGATGGCATTTAACATACAGCTTTCCAGGTTCTTTCTTACATATTTCATCACTTTAGAGATGGTGTCCAGAAATCTGTATTTTAAGCAACTTCTCCAAGTGACTTATATGATCTAGCCTATCTAAGAAAATGATACTGGGGTCAAGATTTAGAACAAATTTAAAGCTGATGGTGCAGCTAAGGACCAACCTTCTCTAGGGCAAGGTTGATCTTCTCTATTTTATAAACATGAAATTGGTTTTCTAAGGTAATATCACTAGGTAGGACTACACAGCAGTCTTAACATTAAAAAATGAGGCAGGATTGCTGATGGTAAAGTCATAGAAGTAAGAAGAATTCCTAGAGCCACTCAGAAGTAGTACTGGGAAAAAAATGCTTAGCAAAGAATTTTCAGGAAACTTAGGCCATAAGCGATCAATGTATGGAGAAGCAAAATGGTCACCAGCAGGCAGGAAAGAAAAATGCTTTCCTGATACCTGTGACAATTCTGAACCACTGGAGAACTCAGAAGCACCCAGAGTGAGAAAACCCATAGTGATAGGGGATAGGGAGGCTCTGTTTGAGCAAAGAGGTTGGGTAGGCCACACATCTATGAAGGCTTTGCTCTAAACAGTGGTGACAGCTGTGAATCAAAGGGCAGCCTTTCTTGGAATAAACTGTTCAGCAGCATCTCTCAGCACAAATAACAGTCCTCAACAGAAAGCACCATCTTTGAATACAAAAGGCAAAGCTGGCTATGTCAATTTTGCTATGGGTCACATCTAAAGAGGCTATTATCCTCTTCATCATATTTGCTATTCCTAAAATTACACTGAAAATTGAACCCAATCTCTACTATTTTCCTTCAGGTTTCTCACTGTGCCCTCCTATCATAGGGTCTCTGCTTCACTTTTCAGCTCAGGTTTGCTCTTCATGCCACTGACATCCTATAATTTTGACCATAGGCATCTGACCATAGTAAATTATTCCATTAACTCTGTTATTTCATTCATAAATGTTTTAATTGCTCAGAGAAATGTATTCACTCTTGTGATGCCTGTTATTTCACATTATTATTTAATTATGATTAGAAAATTTTTTTTCCAATAGAATAATAATGAATAACAGCAAGATTTAAAATATATTCTCAGTATGTACCATGCATTATGCTAAGTGCTTCATATGGCTCTTATGTTTATATTTTAAAAAACTATTGGTCTCCAGTCTGACACATAAAGAGCTTGAAAGTCATCCCTCCCATCCTTATAATAAGAAAAAATATAATCTCCACAAACCAAAAAATCAAAAACATTTCTTGATATTTATCAGAAAAATGAGGTCACAGATAAAATTGTTGCCTTGGAAACTGGAGAGAAAGCCTAGAAGGCCTAGTTTTAAGGGGACTTGAGTTTTACCCAAGGAACTCTACAAGGTTCCGTCCATGAATTAAGGAGAAAAATTCCTTGTGATTTCCTCAAGGGAGGAAGATAGTAACCCTCTGAAATATATCCAGACTTCTATCTTCTACCTTAAAAAATGAGGATTATTTTAGCAAATCCTAATGTACTAGGATTTTGTCAAGTCTTAACCAACCTGGACAAAGCAAATACCTATGAAAAGAGGAACACACATTGCTATTTTTAGGTATCTTTTGTTGTGATATAGTTCTAAAATATTTCATATAGGTTAAAATATAAATATTTCAAACTATATTTTTAAATATATATTTTAAAATATAGTTTAAATTTAAACTATACTTAAAAATATAGTTTAAAATACTTCAAATTCTTTTCATCACCTTTAGTTATTACAAATGACAATAAATGCTGTGAAATTGTTTTTATTTTAAAAAGAGCTAAAACAATGGTAATGAATAGAAAATAATGCTATACACACACACATATATACACATATACTCAAAATTACTTTAAATAATGGTCTAAGTATACCAATTAAAATACTCAGTAGATTTTAAAATTACATATTATCTACAGGAAACTCACTTTAAATATAGACATAGACATATTAAATGTTAAGGAGGATGAGATATAGCTCAGTTGGTAGAGTGCTTGCCTCCCATGCACAAGGCCCTGGGTTTAATTCCCAGTACCACACACACACACACACACAAAAGTTAAGGGATAGAAGCCGGGCCCATGTCTGTTACCCTAGCTACTTTGGAGGCCAAAGCAGGAAAATTATAAATTTAAGGCCAGACTTGAGAACTGAATGAGATCAATCCTGTCTCAAAATATAAAATAAAACAGGCTGAAGATATAGTTCGGTGGTAGAGTAGTAGAGTACACATTGGTCCCCAGTACTAAAAAAATATATATATATAAGGGACAGAAAAAGATATGATATGATAGCATCAATAAAAATAAAGCAGGGTTACCTATACTAATTTTACACCTATCAGACTTTAGTGCAAGGAAATTTTTCAGGGCTAAAAATGAGGGGGCATTATATAATCATAATAGGATCAATTCTCCAGGAAAATATGAAATTGTTAGTATGGGTATGTCTGACAACAGAGCATCAAAACATATGGGGCGTAACTGATAGAACTACAAGGAGATATTGCTGGGTGTTACAGTATATTCCTGTAATCTCATCAGCTCAGGAGGCTGAGACAGGAGGATTGCAGGTTCAAAGTCAGCCTCAGCAATTTATTGAGGCCCTAAGCAACTTAATGAGACCCTGTTTAAAAATAAATACATAAAAGTTCTGGATATGTGGCTCAGTAGTTAAGTGTACCTGGATTTAATCCCCAATATAAAAAGAAAAGAAAAAAAACTAAAAGGAGATATAGATTAATCCACTTGGATATATCAATATTCTGCAATTAGTAATGGATCCAGCAAGCAGAATTTCAGTAAGAATGAAGTTGAACTGAATGATACCAATCAATTTAATCTAACATTTACAGAATACCTCATCTAACAGTGAATACACATTCTTCACAAACTCACATGAAACATTCATCAAGACATACAGCATACTAAGCCAAATTCAAAAGAACATAAATCATACAAAGTAGGTGCTTAGGCTACACTTAAATTAGCTTAGAAATCAATAATGGAAATATAGCTAAAAAGTTCTAAAAATCGTAGAAACAACACATTTCTAAATAACACATGGCTATAAAATTACAACCTAACAAAGTTCTGGGATAAAGCAAAAAGCATGTTTAGAGGAAAATTTATAGCACTGAATGCATACTTCAATATGAAGGAAGATCTAAAATAAATAACCCAAGTTTCTTTCTTAAGAAACTCAAAAAAGAAAACCAAATTACATGCAACCTAACCAGAAAAAAAAAATGATAGAAATCCAATCAGATCAGTGAAACTGCAAACAGGAAACCAATTTTCCAAACAGAAATCAATAAAATCAGCAACACCTTTGAAAAGACCAATTGATAAATCCTTAGCCAGGCTAACTGAAGAAAAACACAGGAGACAACAAACTACTAATATCACAGATAAAGAAAGCACTATCATTAGTGATCCTGTGGACACAAAGGGATAAAAAGGGAGTATTTGAAGAACTCTAAACCCACAGATTTAATAATTTAGAAGAAATGGACTAATTCCTTGAAAGACACAACACCAAAATTTGCACAAGGAGATATAGATAATCCTAATAGGGATTTATCAAGCAAAGAAACTGAATCAATAATTTAATAACTTTCTAAGACAGAAGGCAACAGACCTACATGGGTTCACCCATGAATTGAGACCAATTCTATACAATCTGGTCCAGACAACTGAAGCAGAGGGAATATTTTATAAACTCATACTATGAGGCCAACTTTACCCTCATACATGATCAAAAGACTTCACAAGCAAGAAAACTACTGTCAATATCTCTCATGAATATAGATGCAAAATCCTCAACAGAATATCAACAAATCAAATACAACAATGCATAAAATGGATTATATGCCACAACCAAGTAAAATTCATTCTAGGTATGGAAGGCCTGTTTGATCTTCTAAAATCAATCACTATAATACACTACATTAACAGGCTACAGAAGAAATATCACATATCATATCAATAGATATAGAAAAAGCACTGCACAAAATCTAATATACATTCATGATAAAAAAAAACTTCAGTAATCTACGAATACAGGGTAAATTTATCAATTTTCTTTTAAAAAAACTACAAACATTCAGCTAACATTATGCTTAGTAGTAAAAAACTAGAAACTCCCCACCCCCGCAAATCAGAATGAGGACAAGGCTATCTCCTCTCTCTATTCCTAGTCAATGTTGTGCTAGAATTATTAGGTAATATAATAAGACAAAAGCAAAGATATATATGGGAAGGAAGGAATAAAGTTGTCTTTATCCACAGATTACATGACTGTCTCCGTAGAAATTACAAAGCATCAACCAAAAAAAAAAAAAACTCTGGAATGAGTGGTTACTGCCAGAGACAAATGCTGAACTGTAATTGTAGGAAACTGAGAAGATGGCTACTGGAAACCTTAACCCTCTTGTTAAGTGGTTAGTCACAGGCAATTCAGCCTTCTGCCCAGGGAAATTACACTGGAAATTCAACATCCTTTACAAGAGTTTTCTTTTCTTTCAAATATCCTTCTAGCAGGGTATGGTTGTACACACCTGTAATCCCAGCTATTGGACATTTTGAGGCAGGAGGATTGCAAG
This sequence comes from Marmota flaviventris, assembly GCF_047511675.1. Lineage (NCBI taxonomy): Eukaryota > Metazoa > Chordata > Mammalia > Rodentia > Sciuridae > Marmota > Marmota flaviventris. The sequence goes on along the minus strand of NC_092501.1, from coordinate 72,203,488 downwards.
TTTGAGGTCAGCCTCAGCAACTTAGCAATACACTGTCTTAAATTTTCAAAAAGGTCAGGAATGTAGCTCAGGGGTAAAGAACCTCTGGGTTCAATCTCAGTACCATCAAGGAAAAAAAAACCTTTCCAAATGTTTGGTCTTTTTTTTTTTATTATCCTGGAATGAATAAAGGAAAAGAAGAAATTGATAAAAAGAAAATAAGGTCTTCCAGTCCTTGGTTCTCTACACCAATTTTGGCTCTTGGAGATCCAACCAGCAGCCTCTATGATGTATCTATTATCACATAGTTCTGATGAGCTCCTGTGTTTTAGAAAGCATGCTCCCTGCCTTTGACCCATTTTTATTGTGGTTGTGGTGATAAAGTATCCAAATGTAAAATAGAATAGTTTTGTTTCATTCACTGAGTCATTCATATAGCACATATTTATTGAAAACCTATCCCAGCTACTCATTCCACAAATATTTATTGGTTATGCATTAATGTCAAGAATAATTCTGTGCAAACCCTTCCTTCCTCCACTGTTAACGAAGAATATATAAAAAGACATACCTTATCCTTAAAGAAAAAATTGTTGATAAGTTACAAGAAATATAAGAACAAGCATATGGTATTGTGGTTCAAACTGCACACACAAATTAAGTAAACAACAGAAAGGATAGAATGGATCTGGTCAAGGTAAACTGCTTTAAAACAACAACGAAAAAGTGCAACATATTCTCAAAGAAAATCAATCTTTGGAAGAGAAAAGAGGAATCAGGGAGAGCCTATACTTCTCTTGTCCAGTAATCATTAATGACTACAATGTTTACTGATTTGCACAATGTCATACTAAGCAAAGGGAACCAGGAGAACAGTGCAACACTGCAGGTCCATTTGCCAGAAAATCTGTGCTACCCTTATTAAAATAATAATTTTTAAGTGTAAGTAATAAAAAAGAATGGTAGTTCTTCCCAGAGAGCTAAGAGAAGCTCACCTACAGCATTTCATAATGAGTAAGGAAACAAACTCAATATGATACCCACAGAAGCATTCTCTTTCACAGTTGGCTCCTCATGAATACTCCCTGACCTGACCTCCGAAGAACATTCATGATTGAAATATTACCTGCCCTGGTCAGAACCTTATCTACCAAGAAACAGCCTGCAGCCACTAGACTAAGAAACTGCACGGCTCCCTCTCTTCAAGGAAGTGGTAGGTCGCCCTTGTCACAGAGTCAGAAATGTACTGTGTAACCACAGGTCTTATGGAGGCCCAGGACTGAGTGCCTGGGTTATCCTCTTCTCAAGTTGTTTGACAACTCTCTCTAGGACACACAAGCTTTATATTTTGTGGCTGAAACTGAAAGCTCAACTGGTTTTCTTATCTTTAGGCTCTTATTTGTAAGTACAAATAGGCTTCATTGATTTGTGTCCTGGATGCCTACTCTGTACAAGTCCCTAAGCTAAGATTTTTTTTGGCAGGTACAAAGAGGCTTTGGATTTTTAAAAAATGGTTGAAAATATTGGGTCATTTTCTTTCTTTCTTTCTTTTCTGATCTTTTCTTTTTTAAGGCAGGGAAACTTATCAGATCAGTGTGTTTATCCTTTCTTCCTATAAAAAGAATCCAGAGCTTGTTTGATGCTAGCTATTTTGTAAATAGATCTCACAACATGGTAAAGCCAGGCCACTAATTTACAGTTCTACACAAATCTACTATTTGCTTACAAACCCTACAAATGACAACAAATTACAAGTACCATGCAGGTTTGTATACACTTATGTGGCAACCATTTCAAGTACTTCCTAAGAATGTTTTCTAGAAAGCAGATTTCATGCAGATTGGTTTCCAATTTGCAAAGTGTATACATTTTAATGAATTGCAAGCAGCATGGAGCAAAGTATACATATTCTGGCAATAAAATGACTACACACGCCTTGTTTCAGAATTTGTGGGAAGCATAAAATGGATCCCTGTCATAACAAACTTAAAACACTGACTGGGAAAAACTACATGCAAAAATAAATAAATGAGCATTTTTAGAAGAAAGTGTCTCCTATTTATAATAAAGAGTAGAGGTGAAGTAAAAATTTTTTTCTTTGTCACTTATTCTGAAAATCTTTAAGATGCAGTGCAGAATAGCATTGAAAGGTCTTGATTCCAGCATCAGATTATATGGGAATAAAATACCTCTCCATTAACTTAACTGTTTTATTTGGCTTCCGTTTCCTCACCTGTAAGTTGGAAATATTAAAAATAGTATTTATCTCAGGTAGGATTAAACTGAGGCTCTTGTCCTGGCAGAGTTAACACCAATTAGCTGGAAGGTATTGATGTTGTTTTTATCAACTGCTTAAAGGCACCCAGTCAAAATAAATACTAATATAATGCTTGCCTTTAAGGAACTTACTATCAGAAAAAGCAAATCTTCTTCATCAGAGACTAATAAAAAGCAATAAACAAGCATTTATCTTTTCTATATAATGATAGCTAAATCGACCAAGGACATATGATAGAGGAACTTCTCTATATACTGTGAAATGATAATGAACAAGGCTTAGAATCAGAAAGATCACTGTTGAGAATAGAATTGTACAACATTTTAGACAGATGCAGAAATGTCAATATTGTTGAAACACAAAATCAATGTATAAGTATCTACAACATCCCAACAAAAATCTTCTACATTTCCGCTTTTCAGCTATATATTATTTCTGTTCATATTTAAAATTTTAAACTATGTTTTGCCATCATGTTTACATGGCCGTCAACACAAATGTAGCCCCCAAGTGCACTTTTTCCTTACAACCCGAAACCATTCTTTCAATGAAGTTATCACGCTCTGAAGATGGCGGCGAGGGGAGTGCATTGCCCCCCGTGTGCTGCTTCACTGTGTGGGAGTATGACAAGTCAGGACGGCTAAAGGCTATCTTGTTAGGAATTTCCAGCAATAGTGGGGTGCTCCGGAACCTGGAGGAAGGATTTCCATCGCACGAGGATCGGCTACGGGGACTCAAACGCGAGAGGTTTGTCGCACAGAGGGTAACACTGCTTATTCAGCAAATCGCCCCGCGGCTAGAGTCTGCAGCGAGCGCTGGGAAACGAGGAGATAGCAACGCAGGGATACAGCACTGCAGTTTCTGCCAGCTGTGCAAGCACCGTACTCAGGGCTGAATTCTGGGTTCGAGACGGGGGGAAGGAAGCGGTCCATCTCGGTTCTCCACACCAGTCAGACCACAGAGGAGGCCAGCGGCCACCATGTTGGAAAGCTGATGTCACCATCCCTGTTTTCGACTGACCGCAGCTCATTCAGCCATAGAACAGGGGAACGAAATGCTGCCATTCGCATAGGACACCAACATGGCAGAGATCTGATGTCATCAGAAAGCGGCGGAGGAGAGAACTTCATCAATACCAGCGGCAACAGAAACAGTTGGTCTCCTGGTAGAGGGGGGTGAGGCACAGACACCCGAGTCTCTCTCGATTTGTCGTCGAGCCAGAGGGGAGGAGCCAGGCCGCCGCCACGTGGTGACCGCGTGACCCCAATTGGAGAGGGGGCGGAGCGGAGCCGCCACCCGCGCCCGCAAGGTGGGCAGACCTGCGACCCAGTGGTACACGGGCGTGGTAGGAGGGGCAGGGCAGAGCCGCCGCCCGCGCTTGCAAGGTAAGCAGACCTGCAACAGACTGGCGGGTCAGGCCCAGCGGCCTGCCAGCGTGGTACACACGTCACCCCAACTGGAGTAGGGGCAGAGCAGATCCTTCGCCCACGCCCTGCCGGTGTGGTGGTCACGTGACCCCAATTGGAGTGGGGGCGGAGCGGAACCGCCACCCGTGCCCGCAGGGTGAGCAGACCTGTGACCAACCTGCAGATCAGGCCCAGGAGCCTGCCGGCGTGGTACACACATCACCCTAATTGGAGTAGGGGCAGAGCAGAGTCGCCGCCCGTGCCAGGAACAGGCCCAGCGACCTGCCGGCGGGGTAGTCACGACACCCCAATTGGAGTAGGGGCAGAGCAGAGCCACTACCCGTGCCCAAAAGGTGGTCAGATCTGCGACCTACCAGCGGGACAGGCCCAGTGGCCTGCCGGTACGACAGACACGTCACCCCATTTGGAGTAGGGGCAGAGTAGAGCCGCCGCCCGCGCCTGCAGGGTAGGCAAACCTGCAACTGACCGGCGGATCAGGCCTGGTGGCCTGCCGGCGTGGTACACTCGTCACCCCAATTGGAGTAGGGGAAGAACAGAGCCGCTGCCAGCTCCCAGAACAGGCCCAGTGACCTGCCGGCGTGGTAGCCACGACACCCCAATTGGAATAAGGAGAGAGCAGAGCCGCCGCCCGCGCCTGCAGGAAAGAAACGCAAGCAGTATGAAAAGACAAGGAAAGAAAGGACCACAAGCAATGCAGGTCAACGCAACTTTAGAAGAGGTAACAGCTGCAGCAGATGGAATGTCAGATAAAGAATTCAGGATATACATGCTTCAGATGATCTGGAGTATCAAGGAAGACATTAGACAGCAAAATCAGACAATGAAAGATCACTTCGACAATGAATTACGCAAACAAATCCAGGAAGCAAAGGATCAACTATACAGGGAGATAGAGGTTATAAAAAACAAACAAACAGAAATCCTAGAAATGCAGGAAGCAATAAACCAACTTAAAAACTCAATGGAGAATACTACCAGCAGAGTAGAACACTTAGAAGATAGAACATCAGACAATGAAGACAAAGTATTTCAACTGGAAAAGAACATAGACACCTCAGCAAGACTGTTAAGAAACCATGAGCAGAACATCTAAGAAATATGGGATAACATTAAGAGACCAAACTTAAGAGTCATTGGGATACAGGAAGGTACAGAGCTCCAAACCAAAGGAATGAGAAGTCTATTCAATGAAATAATACGAGAAAACTTCCCAGACTTGAAGAATGAGACAGAATCCCAAATCCTAGAAGCCTACAGGACGCCAAATGTGCAAAATCATAAGAGATCCACACCTAGACACATTATAATGAAGATGCCCAACATACAGAATAAGGAGAGAATTTTAAAAGCTACAAGAGAAAGGAAGCAGATTACATTTAGGGGTAAACCAATCAGGATAACAGCTGATCTTTCAACACAGACTCTGAAAGCTAGAAGATCCTGGAATAACATACTTCAAACACTGAAAGAAAATGGGTTCCAACCAAGAATTGTGTATCCAGCGAAATTAAGCTTCAGGATGGAAGATGAAACTAAAACCTTCCACGATAAACAAAAGTTTAAAGAATTCGCAGCTAGAAAACCATCTCTTCAAAACATCCTCGCCAAAACATTACAGGAAGAGGAAATGGAAAATAACAATGTAAACCAACAGTGGGAGGTAGGACAGTAAAGGGGGGGAAAATAATCAAAGAGGAAAACAAACCATGTTTAGTAACATAAATAAACAAATATGGCTGGAAGAACAACCCATATCTCAATAATAACCCTAAATGTTAATGGCTTAAATTCACCAATTAAGAGACACAGGCTAGTAGAATGGGTCACAAAACAAGACCCAACAATATGCTGCCTACAGGAGACGCATTTGATAGGAAAAAACATACATAGGCTGAAGGTGAAAGGTTGGGAAAAATCATATCACTCATATGGACTTCGGAAACAAGCAGGAATGTCCATACTCATATCAAATAAAATAGATTTCAAGCCAAAGTTAATCAAAAGGGATAAAGAGGGACACTACATACTGCTTAAGGGAACCATACACCAACAAGACATAACAATCATAAATATTTATGCCCCAAACAATGGTGCAGCTATGTTCGTCAAACAAACTCTTCTCAAGTTCAAGAGTCTAATAGACCACCATACAATAATCATGGGAGACTTCAACACACCTCTCTCGCCACTGGACAGATCTTCCAAACAAAAGTTGAATAAGGAAACTATAGAACTCAATAACACAATTAATAACCTAGACTTAATTGACATATATAGAATATACCACCCAACATCAAGCAGTTACACTTTTTTCTCAGCAGCACATGGATCCTTCTCAAAAATAGATCATATATTATGTCACAGGGCAACTCTTAGACAATATAAAGGAGTAGAGATAATACCATGCATCTTATCTGATCATAATGGAATGAAACTGAAAATCAACGATAAAAGAAGGAAGGAAAAAGCATACATCACTTGGAGAATGAACAATAGGTTACTGAATGATCAATGGGTTATAGAAGATATCAAGGAGGAAATTAAAAAATTCTTAGAGAAAAATGAAAACACAGACACAACATATCGGAATCTATGGGACACATTGAAAGGAGTTCTAAGAGGAAAATTCATTGCTTGGAGTTCATTCCTTAAAAAAAGAAAAAACCAACAAATAAATGATCTCATACTTCATCTCAAAATCCTTGAAAAAGAAGAGCAAAACAACAGCAAAAGAAGTAGAAGGCAAGAAATAATTAAAATCAGAGCTGAAATTAATGAAATTGAAACAAAAGAAACAATTGAAAAAATTGACAAAACTAAAAGTTGGTTCTTTGAAAAAATAAACAAAATCGACAGACCCTTAGCCATGCTAGCGAAGAGAAGAAGAGAACTCAAATTACTAGCATACGGGATGAAAAAGGCAATATCACAACAGACACTTCAGAAATACAGAAGATAATCAAAAACTATTTTGAATCCTTATACTCCAATAAACTAGAAGATAGTGAAGGCATAGATAAATTTCTTAAGTCATATGATCTGCCCAGATTGAGTCAGGAGGATATAGACAACCTAAACAGACCAATATCAATTGAGGAAATAGAAGAAACCATAAAAAGACTACCAACTAAGAAAAGCCCAGGACCGGATGGGTATACAGCAGAGTTTTACAAAACCTTTAAAGAAGAACTAATACCAATACTTTTCAAGCTACTTCAGGAAATAGAAAAAGAGGGAGAACTTCCAAATTCATTCTATGAGGCCAACATCACCCTGATACCTAAACCAGACAAAGACACTTCAAAGAAAGAAAACTACAGACCAATATCTCTAATGAACCTAGATGCAAAAATCCTCAATAAAATTCTGGCGAATCGGATACAAAAACATATCAAAAAAATTGTGCACCATGATCAAGTAGGATTCATCCCTGGGATGCAAGGCTGGTTCAATATACGGAAATCAATAAATGTTATTCACCACATCAATAGACTTAAAAATAAGAACCATATGATCATCTCGATAGATGCGGAAAAAGCATTTGACAAAGTACAGCATCCCTTTATGTTCAAAACTCTAGAAAAACTAGGGATAACAGGAACATACCTCAATATTGTAAAAGCAATCTATGCTAAGCCTCAGGCTAGCATCATTCTGAATGGAGAAAAACTGAAGGCATTACCTCTAAAATCTGGAACAAGACAGGGATGCCCTCTCTCTCCACTTCTGTTCAACATAGTTCTCGAAACACTGGCCAGAGCAATTAGACAGACGAAAGAAATTAAAGGCATCAAAATAGGAAAAGAAGAACTTAAATTATCACTATTTGCAGATGATATGATTCTATACCTAGCAGACCCAAAAGGGTCTACAAAGAAACTATTAGAGCTAATAAATGAATTCAGCAAAGTGGCAGGATATAAAATCAACACGCATAAATCAAAGGCATTCCTGTATATCAGCGACAAATCCTCTGAAATGGAAATGAGGACAACCACTCCATTCACAATATCTTCAAAAAAAATAAAATACTAACCTAACAAAAGAGGTGAAAGACTTATACAATGAAAACTACAGAACCCTAAAGAGAGAAATAGAAGAAGATCTTAGAAGATGGAAAAATATACCCTGTTCATGGATAGGCAGAACTAACATCATCAAAATGGCGATATTACCAAAAGTTCTCTATAGGTTTAATGCAATGCCAATCAAAATCCCAACGGCATTTCTTGTAGAAATAGAGAAAGCAATCATGAAATTCATATGGAAAAATAAAAGACCCAGAATAGCAAAAACAATGCTAAGCAGGAAGTGTGAATCAGGCGGTATAGCGATACCAGACTTCAAACTATACTACAGAGCAATAGTAACAAAAACAGCATGGTACTGTTACCAACACAGGCGGGTGGACCAATGGTACAGAATAGAGGACACAGAAACCAATCCACAAAACTACAACTATCTTATATTTGATAAAGGGTCTAAAAGCATGCAATGGAGGAAGGATAGCATCTTCAACAAATGGTGCTTGGAAAACTGGAAATCCATATGCAACAAAATGAAACTGAATCCCTTTCTCTCGCCATGCACAAAAGTGAATTCAAAATGGATCAAGGAGCTTGATATCAAATCAGAGACACGCCGTCTGATAGAAGAAAAAGTTGGCTACGATCTACATTCGGTGGGGTTGGGCTCCAAATTCCTCAATAGGACACCCATAGCACAAAAGTTAATAACTAGAATCAACAAATGGGACTTACTCAAACTAAAAAGTTTTTTCTCAGCAAAAGAAACAATAAGAGAGGTAAATAGGGAGCCTACACCCTGGGAACAAATCTTTACTCCTCACACTTCAGATAGAGCCCTAATATCCAGAGTATACAAAGAACTCAAAAAATTAGACAATAAGAGAACAAACAACCCAATCAACAAATGGGCCAAGGACCTGAACAGACACTTCTCAGAGGAGGACATACAGTCAATCAACAAGTACATGAAAAAATGCTCACCATCTCTAGGTGTCAGAGAAATGCAAATCAAAACCACCCTAAGATACCATCTCACTCCAGTAAGATTGGCAGCCATTATGAAGTCAAACAACAACAAGTGCTGGCGAGGATGTGGGGAAAAGGGTACACTTGTACATTGCTGGTGGGACTGCAAATTGGTGCAGCCAATTTGGAAAGCAGTATGGAGATTTCTTGGAAAGCTGGGAATGGAGCCACCATTTGACCCAGCTATTCCCCTTCTTGGTCTATTCCCTAAAGACCTAAAAAGAGCATGCTACAGGGACACTGCTACATCGATGTTCATAGCAGCACAATTCACAATAGCAATTCTGTGGAACCAACCTAGATGCCCTTCAATAGACGAATGGATAAAAAAATGTGGCATTTATACACAATGGAGTATTACTCTGCATTAAAAAATGACAAAATCATAGAATTTACAGGGAAATGGATGGCATTAGAGCAGATTATGCTAAGTGAAGCTAGCCAATCCCTAAAAAACAAATGCCAAATGTCTTCTTTGATATAAGGAGAGCAACTAAGATTACTGCTTTTGAAGGGGGAAGGAAGTAGAAGTGTGTGTGTGTGTGTGTGTGTGTGTGTGTGTTGTGACAGGGTGGAGGATGAAGTGGACACAGGAAGGAGAGCTTAAATGCAAAGACAAAACCTTCAGTTCAGTACTAACACCACATCTTTTATATATATACAGAGAGAGAGAGAGAGAGAGAGAGAGAGAGAGAGAGAGAGAGAGAATGGAGAACATGTTTGCCAATCATCTCCATGATAAAGAACTTATATTCACAATTCTTAAAGGACACTTACACCTTACTGATAAAAACATAAACAATTAAGAGATGAGGAAAGATCAGTGCTGCACGCCTCTAATCCCTGAAATTCTGGCAGCTGAGGCAGGAGGATCACAAGTTCAAAGCCAGCCTCAGCAATTTAATGAGGCCTTAAGCAACTTAGCACAACCCTGTTTTAAAATAAAAAAATAAAAAGGTCTGGGGATATGGCTCAGTGATAAAGTGCCCCTGGGTTCAATCCCTGGTACTTAGATAGATAGATAGATAGATAGAAGAAATAAAGAAAAAAATGAGGAAAGAACTGGATAGATGTTTCTTCAAAGAGAGGATATATGAAGTTCCAGTATGTAAACAGAAGGCTTCTTGATATCATTAATCATTTGTGAACCTCAAATCAAAACTATAATAAATCATATCCACTAGGATGACTGGGGGAAAAAAGATGGATAATAACAAATGTTTGCAAGGATATTAGAGAAATTGGAACCCTCATATATAGTTGAAAAGATTATAAAATGGCAGAGCTTCTTTGGAAAATACTTCCTTAAAATATTAAACACAGGGTTTCCATGTGACCAGGCAATTTAACTCCTATGTGTATACCCAAGAAAATTAAAAGCTTATATCCATCCAAAATCTTGCACACAAATGTTCTTTGTAGCATTATACTCCATAGCCAAAAAGTAGAAGCAACCCAAGTGTCCACTGACTGATATATAGATAAATGACATATTGTATATATGTCTATGCAATTGAATATTATTTGGTCATAAAAAGGAGTGAATTACTCATATGGGCTACAATGTGGATGACCTTGTAAACATGATGCTGAGTAAAAGTAAAATGTCACACACTGTAGAGATCCATTTACATGAACTTTCTAGATTAGACAAATCTAGAAAGACAGAAAGTAGATTAGTAGTTGCTAAAGCTAGTGAGAGGGAGGGAAATGAGGAGTACCTTTTAATGGATATGTAGGTATCTTTTCTTAGAGTGATAGAAATATTCTAAAACTACATTGTAGTGATCATTTTTTAACTTTTTGCATAGTCTAAATTCATTGAATTACATACTTTAAACAGGTAAATGTTATAATCTGAATTTTTTCTCAATAAAAATGACAAGAAAAGTAAATATGGGCTTTGACTCTAATGGTGATAACTTCATTTTTTTTTAAATTTTTTATTGTTGGTTGTTCAAAACATTACAAATTTCTTGACATATCATATTCCTCACTTTGATTCAAGTGGGTTATGAACTCCCACCTTCACCCCATACACAGATTGCAGAATCACATCAGTTACACATCCATTGATTTACATATTGCCATACTAGTGTCTGTTGTGCTCCGCTGCCTTTCCCATCCTCCCCCCTCCCCCCTCCCCACCTCTCCCCTCCCCTCCCCTCCTCTCTCTCTACCCCCTCCACTGTATAACCCTGAGGGTCTCCTTCCATTTCCATGCAATTTCCCTTTTCTCTCCCTTTCCCTCCCACCTCTCATCCCTGTTAAATGTTAATCTTCTTCTCCTGCTCTTCGTCCCTACTCTGATCTTAGTTACTCTCCTTATATCAAAGAAGACATTTGGCATTTGTTTTTTAGGGATTGGCTAGCTTCACTTAGCATAATCTGCTCTAGTGCCATCCATTTCCCCGCAAATTCCATGATTTTCCATGGAATTTGTTCTGTTCCAACTAAGAACAGAATAGGAAGGAAGAGCATGAGAAGAAGATCACCATTAAACAGGGACGAGAGGGGGGAGGGATAGAGAGAGAGAAGGGAAATTGCATGGTAAAGGAAGGAGACCCTCATTGTTATACAAAATTACATATAAGAGGAAGTGAGGGGAAAGGGGGAAAAAAACAAGAGAGAGAAATGAATTACAGTAGATGGGGTAGAGAGAGAAGATGGGAGGGGAGGGGAGGGGAGGGGGGATATAGAGGATAGGAAAGGCAGCAGAATAAAACATACACTAGTATGGCAGCATGTAAAAAAGTGGATGTGTAACCCATGTGACTTTGCAATACGTATATGGGGTAAAAATGGGAGTTCATCATCTGCTTGAATCAAATATGATATGTCAAGAGATTTGTAATGTTTTGAACAACTAATAATAAAAAAATTAAAAACATTAAAAAAATAGCAGTAATCTGCCTCATCTGAAGGAAGAACAGGAAGACACTAGGGATAACAAACAAAATGTTAAATTTCCAAATTCAGAGTACTGTAGGCTAAAGCAATTGAGAAAGAACAGGTTCTTTGAATTCCCTCCAGCTTGGCTTTGAGAAAGGAAAGGAAAGTTTAGTTATAAACAATAGATTTCAAAGGGAACTAATAATGTTCCTGTCCACTTCATCAGTTCTTTCCTGAAGAATCTTGGCCTGTTTAGAATGATAAAGGAGAAAGTTTCACAGCATAGCAAAAACTCCACCAAAGGCAGGACTTTTCTCCTGTCTTACAACAGGAAAGAATGCAAAGAAGTCTATGAAGACATCAACACAGGATGGTAAGAGCAAGGAACATGCAAAAACAAAAATTTAATTAGCCCACTGGATCAGCACTAGAGAGGAGTCTAGGTTATGTAATCCTCCTTTTTCCAAGAGAGTGTCTATGTTATATATATTATATTTGCTTCCTAAGTCAAGCAATAATGACTGAAAAATATTTTCTTTGGTTGTTGCTATCTCTTCTTACTTTCTATAATGCCCCTCTTAATAATTTAAGAAGTCTGAGAAATGCTATTTGTTGAAGACCTCGTTAGTGTCACAACAGTATAAATACACAGTTGACAGAAACGTATATAGGGACAGATTAGAACAAACCATTATTTAGGTTCAAGTGTGTCCATGAGTCAATCATGTGAAGTTGTAGACCACAAAGTAGAAAACTCTTAAAAGTTTGTTGAAGCAGAAGTCTTTTATTCCAAGAAGAGTGAATGTTGAAACACGTTGAATGTTTCAAAGAGGAAATTGAACATAAAATAGACTTTAATACAAATAAGTGGTTCTGATATGCATTTTTTTTTTCCATTTAGGAGCTCTGAATCCGGGCTTGACTTCCTTTATTCTCACAAAGGAAAACTATCGACACCAGGTGTTGAAAAGTGAATTTTTGACTTAATTTAGTTCTCCCATTTTCAATAAAATATAAGTCTTCCCTTGAGTTAGCAAAACTTGTACACCTACATGTATGAGAATATAATTCACACTCAAATTAATTTTTGAGTACTCTTTGTGATATATTAAGTTAATCCCTATTCCTTATCTCTAAGAAAAAAACATTTTGTTTGCCACTTTTTTAAAAGATGTCATCACAGTCCCAACATCTGCATAAATATTAAACATTGAGTTTATTCACAGTGATGTTTCTCTATTGTGTTTGGATCAGTGACAAGGAAGGACACTATTACAGTGCTAGAGATTAGCTGTGAGTGTTCAATACATTGAAGAAAATGTAATTTATCTGTAGATACTAATTAAAGTGTACATAGGTGAAGCAGGAAAGTTTGTCACCTTGTTATGATAAGAAGAGATTATACTTCACAATTTTGCATATTTCCCACTTACAAGTAATTCCTAGACACTCAAAATAGATTCAAATACATTTGATTAATTTGAATACATATTTTCACTTCTATACAGGGTAGTTTAGAGGTTAAGGAAATTAGTTGACAAAATCAGAGTTTGCTCTTCCTTACCTGTACCTAAACTTTTTAGATTATTTTATAAACTAAAAATGACTTTTCTGCCAAACAAAATATGGGGTTCTTAAAATAATCTCTGATATTTATTACATCTTAATTTGAGTCAGGAATGAGAAGAACATACTGTGGTGAGAATGAAGGTAAATAATTTGAGTGAAGTAAATTGTTTCAATTTGTTTTACAAAACACAATCTAGGAGAATTGTTTTTGGTCTGAATAAGTCTTTCTACAAGAACCTCTTGCTATCTAGAAGAGTAGGTAAATAGAGCTAGTCACAGTCACATTGGCCTGTAATCCAGTACTTGAGAGGATGAGGTGGGAAGATCACTTGAGTTTGGTAGTTTGAGTTGGTCTGAGTAACATAGTAAGACACTTGTTTCAAAAGCCAAACAAAAACAAACTAACAAAAAGAAACTCTATAACTTCTCTGTAACAATCAGTTTTCCATTACAATATAACAAAACATCTGAGAAAATTATTTTATGAAAAAATGTTTGGGTCACAGTTTTAGAGGTTACAGTCCAAGACTATAGAGCCCCATTTCTTCAGGCTTTGAAGGCAGCACAGCATGGCAGGAGCACATGGCAGAGAAAACTGGTCATTTCATAAGCCAGAAAGCAAAAAGGAAGAGGAAGAGACCCAGGGTCTGACAGTTCCTTTGGAGGTTCCACAGCACCCCCCAATGATCTAAGGACCTGCCACAAGGCCCCAACTCCCAAAGGCTCCAGCTTTGGGACTGAGCCTTTAACATAGGACCTCTGGGGACTCAATCCAAACCACAGCAGAGACTGGAAAAAAACTCAAACATTTCTGAAAAATGGGTGAGAAATTTAGTATGCAAAGGGAATACTTCTACTATGTTATATAGAAGAAAGAAAGAAAGGAGCATTAAACTGCTACACTAGGAGATTCGTTCCTGTTTTATAACCTCAAAAGGAAGAAAATACAAGTAGGTAATCCTTTCCAGGAACTATAAATAGGGATAGGGGAGGCCTGGGCTGGGCAAAGGCAGAAACAACTCACTTTACTGGAGAGAGAAGGCTTCTTTCCAGTTCCAGAACAAGAGTTCCCAAATATTATATTCCTCTGTCGTAGGTACCCATCTAAATCACTTTTTTAACGTCAGTATGTTCACCCCTCTAACTAGTTACATTCTATTTCTCTCAGTTCCTGTCTCCCCTGTCCATATCTTTAAAACTCTTTGCCTGTATATTATAAGTGTTGCTTCATGATGACTATAAGAAATGAAATTGCCAATGAGAAAGTAAATCCACCTACAACCCACCCATCCTCACCTGGATTAGTGTGCAGATGCAGGTGCCTCTCTGTAATCCATTCTTTTCATAATAGTTGAGATAGAATACTAGAACATAACATATATTGTCACTTTACTACTTACTGTGCTGAACACTTTCTTATAGTTCTTAGAACAAAAACTGAAACTTTTTATCCTGATAGGCAAACCCTTCTTGCTGAATTTTCTGTAGTCTCTTCTCACCCCACTCTACCACCTACAAATCTTTCTGTTTTTAAGGAGAGCAAAATCAACCCAACAAAAAAACCATATCTGTCCTTCCCTCTCCCTGGTACATAGGGCACCCCATATCTTCATTTATATCTTGACTTAAATATCATCTTCCCTTGGTGATGGTAATTCAAGTTTGACCTAAAGCTGCCTTTATACATATTTTAAATTTGGCCTAAGGGTTAATCTGTACATAATGAACTGCTGTCTAATTTAATGTATCAGTGATCTATAATCTAAATGGAAGTATACCTGTGATGAAGCTGAGTCAAAGCTGCCAAAATCTCACTATGTAAGGCAAAAGCCAATGGAGGCCAATCAAGTTTTTTTCTGTATTGTGTTTCCTTTTCTGTGGCTATAAATAGAGTCTGAACTGTGATGGGGTGAAGAGCTCTGACCCATTTTTGGTCCAGACTATTTTGGTTCATAAATTGTTTTCTCAAATAATCTCTGCTAAATTTAATTTCTGTAATAGCTTCCTTTTAACAATAACTTCAGAGTGGCCTTATCACTTGATGGTAGGTTCTTAACTAATTTATCTTCTGTATCATAAACTGGAGCATATGCTATAGAAGAACAGGGCCCTGAATCCCCAAGGCCTGGAACAATTCCTGGCATGCAGCAGATGCTCCCTAAGTATCTGTTGAATGAACAAAGCTGTAAACATCTTTGTTGAAGGCTGTATTCCCTTCCTTTCAGAATAATCTAGGGTTCTTTCATCTTATGGATATTTGTAGAAAGACATCTAATTGTTATGCAAGCATGTTCCCTTAATGCTATGTGACATTGGTATTGCTTTTGTTCTTCCAGATTTGCTCACTTTATCTGATACATAATTTCATCTAGTTTCTCACTGTGATTGTTTATTCAACTTTAGTTAAACACTTCATTTGCACTGCATAGTATATTTACATGTCTGCTTTTTATTTTGTAGGCTTACTTCATTTTTATGTCCTGAAAACAAAGGTGTGGTTACAAATCATCTGTTTTCATTTTCATTCATCATTGGTATAGCACGCCCAATGTCTTAAATGACCTAACATAAATTAAAGTATATTCTGGTTGTAAAATCTGCCCTAAAAATATTTCTTTAGTGAGAATTATTTATAGAGTTATGGCTATTGTTATACAAAACATAGCAAATGGCTTCACAGCTGTGGAAGAGAAAATGATTAAAGGATCTCATGGATTTTTAGTTGATTTTTTTAAAGGGGTTGATGGTGGGGAATGAATTTGTGCTTTAGTTTGATTTTTTTTTAACAAACACAGGGTCATCAGGCAGTTCTTCAGGGTATTCTACAAAAACAAGCAAAAACCAAAAGACCAACTGGGAAAAGAAGTTTTACATTTACTGAGGTTGCAGGTCAGCACATTCAGGCAGAAATACAGCCAATACTTTGTCTTATGTCTTTTTTAATACTTGAACATAGAAGTCAAATGCAATGATGTCTTTTCACTTTGTAGTCACAGATGAAGAAGACCAATAAATCACAGAAAGCTGACTTCAATAAGCCTCAAGCTAAGAATCTGTGAATGGATCACAGAATTACTGGCACAGTTGCCACCTAAAGCAACAAGCATTTCAAGTATCTTTCCAGTTCACCCACTTTTAAAGCTCAACTCCGAAAATTCTTCAACCTCTCTATACTAAAATCCACTGATCTCGCAACCTGACATAGGTTTTTGATCATTTCACTGCTTCTCTCCTCTTTTCCCAGTTTAAATACCAGGGTCAACCATTACAATCACCCTCTCCCTTCAGCTCCATATTCCCTCTCTCAAACACTCATCTCCTCTTGGCAGAATAACAATCCTACTTAAATACAATTCTTTGCCTGTCAGGAACTTGAGTCCACATAAACAAATGAGGCTGAAAAAACAATGAAATGGGCTAAAGCCAAGAGGATTCTAACCTCCAGGTCAGCTTCTCTAAACTTGATGAGGCAGGCTTCTTACTGACTCCAGAATCCAGATCTCCCTTTTATAACAGCAGTTACTTAAAACACACACATATACAAAAGAAAGAAACAAACAAACAAACAGAAACTTTTCTCCCTGTCTCCTTGGGAAAACTGGAGCCTAACAAGACAAGGAGGGAACACACAGACCCTAATCACATTGAACAGCCTCCTCCCTAGGGTACCTCAGCAGTGTCCTCCTCCAGGAATTTTCTACTTACTAGCTCACCCCAGTGCTTAAATACCCACTCCACCTTTCCTTCCTTTCAGTTCAACCTCTTTCCTCTAATGCAATAGTTTGGAATAAAACTCTCCTTTGCCTGCTTTACTCAGATGGGGATACCTACCCTGAAGTGATGCCTTCATGATGCCTGGTAACCATAAAGCTTTTCCCTAGTACATTGTTCTTCCATTTTTCTTGCATTTGTCTTTCCTTCAACCATTCAAACCCTACCCATCCTCATTCTCAGTTGATGCCCTTGCTTTCTATATCACCGAGAAAACAGTAGCTATCCAAAAAGCTTTTCCACAGCTCCAGCCACCCATCAACTCACCTAGGGCATGTGTGCCCAGCTCCTCTGCCTTCCCTGTTTCTCTAGGCATGGAGAGCCTGGTCTCTCATGCCTATGCAAGAGGTTATATGAGTGACTTCCTCTGCCTCCTGCTTCCACAATTGTCCTCTGCTCCCACTAGCCCTTCTCACCTGCCAACCCCACTTCTCTACCTGACTTTTCAACAACATTCAAACCAAAGTTTTTGTGACACTTCCTCATACCACTTCCTTCCTTTAGATTTTAAGGCACAAAATGCTTTTAGTTTTCCTCCAATTTTCACTTGTTCCTCTTTATTCCCTAGTCTCTTATAGTGGAAATAATAAGGCTCAGTAAAAGATTTACTCTGACATTCTCTTCAATCATTCATTCCTCCTCCTCCTCCTCCTCCTCCTCCTCCTCCTCCTCCTCCTCCTCCTCCTCTATTCATAGCTTTCCCTATTCCCCTTCTGCTACAGGCAGCCATTCATTCACATGTATCTGATTTGTAAAATCCTATTTTTAATGACTTTTAGCAAAATGTATTATTATGCACATATATTTTAATGTGAGTAAATGATAGTTCAGAAACCATCTCTTTGATTAAGTTTTCTCTCAGTGACATGTTTTTAAGATCCATTCATACTTTTATAATAATTGGTTGCTACCTGCTTTAGTGTTCTGCCTTGTACTCATCCACATTTACTCCCCTCTAATGATACCCAGATAGCCAACAGCTGCCTGCGACTCAAACAATGATACAGCAAGCCATCTATCTGCCAAAGATTCTGAAGCTTCTCATTTCCTGCAACTTATCTCCAGAGTTTCTTGCCTCTTTGCTCCATTTACTCCCTTCTCCCAGTCTTCTCCATTTTAACTAATAATTCCATCCTTCCCATTATTCATATAAAAAACACAGGGTCATCCTTGATTCCTCTCTTTCTCTTATTCTACCCATCTACTGCAACAATAAAGTTTCTCAGTTTTACCTTCAAAATGAGTCAGAATTTGACAATTTCTCCATCTCCTTTTACCACAGTGAACAAAGTCATCATCATTTCTCTTACTGTCATTCCAAGGATTCCTTAATTTTTTCTCAAAAGAGCCGCCATAGCAATCTTCTTAAAAATGTATGTCCGATAATTGCATTGCTCTACTTAGAATCATCCAATGGCTTCCATCTCACTCAAAGGAAAAGCCAAAATAACTGCAATGGACTAAAAGGTCTTAGATGATCTACCTGCTCCCATACCAGTCTAGGCACACTTTCTCTGGCCCCTTACTCCAATGCCAACTCAGTGACCATCTTGCTATTCCTTGAACTTCCTAAGGACATTTTTCATAGTACTCTTTCCTTGGACTCAACACCCCTTTACTTATTCAATTGACAACTGTAGTTACACATTCTAATACCTTGAACTCCTCCTACCCACCTTCCCTACTTAAATTCTCCTTAGCATTTATCTCTATTAAATATACTGTATTCTTCTAATTGATTTTTTTTTTCTACTAGGGATCAAACCCAGGACCTCATGTATACTTGGGCTAGGCAAGTGCACTACCACTGAGCGACATCCCCAACCCCGAAATTATTTACTGTGTTTACCATCTATCTTCCCTAAGGTTCCACCGAAATAATGTAAACTCCATTAAGACAGGGATTTTTATTTGTTTTTCATTGCTGAATACCAAGCGCCCAAGAGAGTACTGGAAATCTAGGCATTCACTAAATTATAGAATAAGCAAAATAATCAATATGAAATCTGAATTCTAAGAAGGCAGTAAGGGAAATTAATCAAATTAATCGGAAAATAAGATTCAAGTGGGGAAACATATTCCTAAATCACCCTTTGCTCCAGGGCTGACCATTTGCATATCATTCCACTCTACTTGCCCAATTAAGCTCTGGAATATTCCATAGCAGTATATTAATCTGATCCTGTCCCTATTTCCATTCCTCCTTTTAAACCTTTCTCTGGCTAAGAGGATGAAACCTAAATATCTCACTGGACCTACTAACTCTGGCAAGTTCTCTTCTCTAGGCACATTTTGCATTCCATTCACCTCCTCCTTTTCCTTTTCTCCCATTTGGTTCCTTCTAATTTAAAACAACGCTTCATATAGCCAACTCCTGCTTAGTCTGCAGAGCGAGGTTCATTGTATTCTCCCAGAATCTTTCCATGGCCACCCAGACCATGTCAGTGTCTGTTTTATGGTCTTAGTAGCTCATATTTTTTATTAGCATATAATTCTAATTAATTTTTATGGGGCTGGGTTATTATTATGAATCTCCCTTTCTAGACTGTAAACTTCCTGAGGGAAGAACTGTGACCATTTATGTACTGTAACATCTCAGAACCCCTGATTATAGGGGACACTCAGCTAATATTTACTGAATTGAAAGGAGGAGGAGGAGGAGGAGGAGGAGGAGGAGGAGGAGGAGGAGGAGGAGGAGGAGGAGGAACCTGACCTGCAATGTTTCCTTCACCTCAGTTGTCCAAGTCTCATAATTCTGGTGGGGCTGCTGACTAGCCTTCTAAATAGCCTTCTAAGGGACCAGCTTTGTCCTCCATAATTCCTACTTGAGCAAGGGCATCCTACTTTGGACTGATGCTTAGCTTTTTGCCCTCACAGAAAGTGTTCTTGGATTCCCATTTATGCATCCGTGCTTCCTCAGTAAAATGAAACAGGTAATTTTTAAAATTTTTTCAACATAATATAAAACTCACATGCATACTACCTTTAAGGGAATAACTTGAGAGGCTGGGGTTGTGGCTCAGTGGTAGAACTCTCGCCTAGCATGCATGAGGCACTAGGTTCGATCCTCAGCACCACATAAAAATGAAATAAAAATATTGTGTCCACTTACAACTACAAAATGAATATTAAAAAGACAAGAGAATAACTTGAGTCACTAAAATTTGCTTTAAATTTCACATGGAACTTATTAGTTTGACAGGAAGAATTTCCTTCTGCTACCGTTTGATTATGAATCTCAGTGAGACAGCATATGCATTAATATATGTCTACATATTATATAATTACATAACTATGCCTAAATGTGTTTTGTTTTTCCTCTTTCTCAAAACTATGTAGGTTCAGAGAAAACTAACAGTGACATCCCACATTTTCAGGCATGAAATCGTGTGTGTAAAATATAATCACGTGATAATAAAATATACATGTTACTACAAATTCCTGTTATAAATTTGCTAATCTGAAGCTTCAGAGTGGCCATAACTGTAATTTTACTTCATATTTATTGAAATAGGGAAAACTCCATCACCCATTCTTGGAAGACAAGGTAACATTACATTTAAAACAACAAGGTTTTCTTCCCTCTGTAGTTAAGTTGATTTGCCCATTTCTAACTGTGTATAAATGTCAGGTGTACTAAGTTGTTTTTTATTTGAAGCCAAACTATACAGCTCATTCCAGAGCCCAAAACAAATTTAAAAGGTCTCTGTGGTTTGTGACTCGTCATCACACAGCTGTAAAAGAAGACAAGCCAGCAGGCTGGATCCCATCTCAAAACTTTCAAAGGTTAAAGACAATTACCTCTTCAAGGACATCAGCAAGCTTGCTAAGGATCTCTTCAGGAAGGCTCTGGAATGTTGGAACACTAAAAAACAAAACAGAGAATGATGCTGAACATATGAACAGCAACTTACTTTTAATAGATAACATTGCAATATATCTGAATAAAAATGCAAAAACCCTTCCTGGCAATCTGCAGCTTAAGATCAAAGCAATTGTTTAAGCATGCTTTGCATCCAACAAAGAAAAATTATGTTGTAAGATAAAGAACTTGCATGTTTTACGGAACCAAGTCCAAATCCCATTTGTTTATCTATGTGACTGTAAAGCCTTAGCTACAATGGAGAGACAACTATCCTCACCCCCTTATCAGTCTGTTGTCACCAGATTCCTCCTTTCCAGGTTTCCCTGCACATACCCTCTTCTTCAAGTCAATTCCTACCCTTTCTTTAGGACACAGTTTGATTGATGATACATTCAGACCTGCAAACATTCATTCTACAACTCTGAAACACTTCCCAGTCTCCCCAACCCTTCCCCAGCTAGGTCAAGTTCTATTTTGAGCTCATGAGCTTTTATTTTTTTCTCCAGTGCTGGGGATATAACCCAGGGTCTCAGACATGCTAGGCAAGGGCTTCACCACTGACCCATACCACCCTCGTCCTATTATCAACACTTTTGTCCCTTACTAGAGCTATAATTAGATGATTAATCAAGTATTTGTTTGTTTTTGCATGTCTTTCCTGCTATAATTAAAACTCTACAAAGATAAGAACTGCTTTTGTTCAACTCCCTGTATTTTCAGTGATTGACAAATAGACTCAACAGCATATGTGAAGTTGAAAGCAGGGATGTGTGGATGCATCATAGGACAGTGATGACAGGACTGAGATGTCCCAACTTTAATTACAAAGGGCTAGAAAACAGAAGGGAGGAAAGATAGGGGAGTGTGTGTATTGGGTGGGGGCGTTAATCAGAAACAAGCTAGAAACCAAAAAGAACAAAAATTATTTTACATTTTGGAATATATGTTAAAAGTTCAAGTCCCACCAGGGCTAACCACCAGGACCACAACAGCCTATTTACATATTCTTTTTGCCAGACTTCTCCTTATGGATTGCCCTCCTAATCCAAAATGTCTCTTGCTTTACAATATCCTGCCCTTCTTACCTGTAACCAATGTTGGTTACAGTGTTTTCCTTCCCCAGATCAGTCTTCATAAAGTTCACTGTTCATTTTTCCATATTTTGTCTATTTCCTAGTGGTCAGGCAGCCTAATCTAGCCAGCCAGGCTCTATGCAGGGTCCCTGGGGAAGGCTGCAGGTAACACTATCTCTAGCCCAGTTCCTTTTGCTGGTACTTGAAGAAACTGGTCCCAGGACCTTCTCCTTTCTGTTTTCTGGCTAGTATCTGTAATGGTCCTAATAAATTCTTTTATTTCAGTGATTTCCCTGATCTGAAGAGTTTTTGTTTAGGAATCATTGTTAGGATAAGACAGGTAGAACAAAGACCCAGATTCCTAGTACCATTATCCATGTTAATTCCTTTCTGTTCACCCTGTTCTCTTATTTGACCCCTTGAAACAGCAAATGAAAATATTGAATGATGTCAAGTGTACAAACCAATAAAACGTCTTGGTTTGTACAATAAAGCAATGACTTCAAATGAAACTCCTCTGCAAAGTCAGTCAAACTAGGTTGTAGCACTAAATTCTCATTCTGCATCTCAGTGTTTGAAAAGACCATAAATGAGTGCATGTACATTTGCATACCTGATATTTTACTTATAGCGTAATTCTCACTTGATTAGAATATTACAATAGAAGAAACTGTAACATATTGTTTTGATATAAGCATGCAAGTTTAGCTGTTAATTTGTCACTCTAATTCCTGTTACTTAGGTTAAAGCCTGTTGATGAAATCCCAAGGTTTTATGCAGTGGTGTAGCAATTCACCCAGGACCATCTGTTCTGCCAGATTTACTGCTGTGGTCTGAGACATGTGGTTTTTAATTTCCAGAAGGCAGTCCATTTCAGCAGCTGGATGGAATGCGTCACAGAAAGAGACAGCAGAAGACAGAGGAAGCTGTTTCCATGAGTTATGCAGGTTGAGAAACTGAGCCCTTCCTTGTTCTATTAATGAGGTTCTATTTCAGTTTCTTCTGAGATGTTAGAAAAATTAGAGTTTCTATTCTATTGAGTATTTGAGGAAAAAACAAGCTTTATAATATACTTCTTCAAACAGTCCTGTTATTTCTGTGCTAAACTTTTATTTCAATCTGGGTTGTATCTATGTTAAGCCATTCTGTAATATTTCCGTTGTCATGAAGGATATTACCCATGAGGGGAAAAAAGGGTCTTTGCTTGGCCATCTGATACACTAGACAAAAACAAAAACATTAATATTTAGGAGGACATTTTAAATACAATATATTTTATGATTTGCAATCCATTTTAAATGCCTCAAAATATTGCAAAGTGTTTATTATTAACAAAAAATAAAGGATATTTTAAAGAAGAAACACTTAAAAATATCAGTAACCACTGATGCACTTCTGTACTTAACAAAAGGGGAAAAATCATTTGACAGAAAAAGAAGTATTTTCACTTTAATGTTACTCTTAAAACACTGTGGTAGCCATCTTTAAAATCCTAAGTCTCTATTCTCAAAACATTAGCTAAGTCTGTCATGTAATTAATTTGCTAAGAATTACAAGTCTACTAGAAGCTTGAATATCAAGAAAAAAATTGAACATGTTCATCGCTTGAAATTCTACTCATGAAATATTGTAGTTGAATTTTCCCAAATACTTCAAAAGATATTGAGTTTCCACTGACATTGAGTTTCCACTAATATGGACAAATGAAACCTCAAGATAGAGTTATCTGATTTATATAACTTAAGACAAACAATAACAAAAACAGCCTTCCAGAGAAAATGTTTAAACACTAGAGAAAAATATTTTCTTTTATGCTGAAACTAATTTATTCCAACAATTACATGCTAATTACATGAAACTCTTACAGATGGGTTCAAACGTTTTAGTTCACTAAGGACTTGCAATGACCTGAAGTAAGATAATTGCACTTAAATATAATATAATGGAGATGATTTAAAGTTTGGCAATTTTTCACTGTTTTTCTAATTAAATGAAGCAAGGACTTGGAATTTGTAATGACAGTAACAGAAAATGAGATTTGAGGGATTTTTCTTTGCTGTTTATTGGGCTAAAGGTTTTATAGGTAATATAAGGTTTATTTTTACATCAGTCTTATCATATAGTCATTATTGTCATCCATTTTACAGATAAGACAATGCTGCCCTTGACTGTTTGCTTAAGGTCACACCATTTATCCCTGGTGAATCACCAGGTGAGGGGGTGCACACCTGTAATCCCAGGTGTTCCGGAGGCTGCTGTTGCAGGATGATTTGGAGTTAAAGGCAGCCTCAGCAACAGAGAGGTGCTAAGTAACTCAGTGAGACCCTGTCTCTAAATAAAATACAAAATAGAGCTTAGGATGTGATTCAGTGTTTGAATGCCTCTGAGTTCAATCCCCAGTACCACTCCCGCCCCCCCCCCCCAATAACCTGGGGGTACAAAGATGACAATTCTCTACAGCAACAGCTATTAGTAAAGGAATCTTAAAAGCCTTTCCATGGGGGTTAAAACTATCTTCAATTTTCTCTCTCTCTCTCTCTCTCTCTCTCTCTCTCTCTCTCTCTCTCCTTTTAGTACTAGGGATTAAACCCAGGTATGCTTAATGACTGAACCATGTCCCCACTCTTTTTACTTTTTATTTTGAAACAGGATCTTGCTAAGTAGCTTACAGCCCCACTAAATTGCTAAGGCTGGCTTTGAACTTGTATCATCCTACCCCAGTCTCCCAAGCCACTGGGATTTAGGTGTGTGCTCTCATGTCTGGCTTAAGTTAAAACTATTTTTATAATAACTCTAAGTTGTAATTTTCCTTTTTCACTATTATTCTTTCACATGTATCCAGTAAAATTCTTCATGGGCTACCTGACATATGATGATATTGTCTCTCTGATGGCTAATGGAATATCTGCTCACATGCTCTTGTGTTTTCTAGAATTATTTAAAGTAGTAAATTTCTAATATGAATGTGCTGTTTACAGATATTAGTTTGTTTTCATTACTTCCTTTGTGCTTGTACAAGTTCTCATTATATGTGTTAATAACATTAGATCCAATGAATCATTCTTTTAAATTAATGAAGTTTTCCTTGCATCTAAGTGGAAAAACAAGAAGTTTTGCAAAAAATAGTTTCATGTTTCTTTGAAAATATTCTAATTTTTGTTTGTTTTGCTATGCCAGGAAAAAAACCCAGGGTCTTGTGCACACTAGTCATTCTACCACTGTGCTAAATCTTCTATCCCTCTTTTAAAATTTTATTTAAAACTGTCACAGCTTTACAATTTATAGTACTTATTAAGGATTTAATAAAGAAAGTTTGCTTTATTTTCCTTATTTTTAAAAATGTGATCATTTTCTTCGAAAGGGTAATAAGAAGATTCATATTCTCAAGTCACGGCTGCCAATTTCTAACTCTAGAGACATTTGGAAAATATAAAATGACACATCAGAGAATTTTCTAACTCACAGATGGAAGAAATCTAGTCCAAAGAAACTTAGAGATGCTGTAAATAAAAAATAAAAACATAAGAATAAAAGCTATCTTTCTCTCAGCATATAAAAGATAATAACTTATCTTTCACAATAATACTTCTAGAAAATATTATCATGCCAGTGATATCATTTTGAGACAAATCATTCAAACTTTAGAGAAAAAAGAAACTGAGTTTTTTAAATGTTGATATTGAATTTTTTAAAATCCAAAAGTCTCTTAGTATAGCTTTTCAAATTACAAATGAAAAAGCCAATGAAGTGTCTTATAGGCAGATACCATGTTGTGTTTAGTGAAGAAGCCCAACAACAGCTAATAAAGCAATCACTTCCTATAGAAGTAACTTTATTGAATGCCCGTAGGATGCAAAATCAGAAAAGAAATCATTGCACTGACTCTCTCCAATGATAGAGTACCTTTTTGAATTAAAATTTTTACAGAAAAAAAAACTGAGTTAAGATTTTGCCTACTGAGTGGTACCTTTGCCTTACAAATAAAAGAATATAGTTACAGACATGGCTGGCTTGAGTTTTACTTATATTTATCTAGTACCAGAACCAAGTGGTTATCAAAGAGTATGAATATGTGGCAACAAACATAAGTAGTAACTGCAATAAGTCTCGAATAACTTTTTAAAAAGTAGACTTGAAGACTTTTTTTAATCTTATGGTTTAACCTGGAAAAACTTGATGAATATCAAATTCTCACTGACAATGCAAAAGTGATGGTGACCTCTGCCTATTAAGCAGCACTGTCAAATATCACACAGTGGCAGTAACAATATTTAAAAAAAAAAGTCAGTTTCACTTTAAAATCATTTTTGCTGAAATAGGAAAAGTTATTAAATACATTAAGTTTTAACCCTTGAGTTTTAATATTGTATATAACAAAATGGCAAGTTCACATAATGAACTTTTGCATACTGAAACATGACAGTTTTCTCAAGGAAAATCATGTGAATGGCTGCCGGAGTTGCAAGGTTAATTAGCCACTTTTTTCATGGAGCATAACTTTTTACTGGAGAATGACAAAACTGGTTATTCAGATGGGTATTTGGCAGGCATTTCTTTTTCCTAAATGAACAAAGTAAGTCTGACACTTCTAGGGCAATAAGAGCACTTATTGCTAATGATAAAATTCAAACTTAGAAATTAAAATTAAAACTAAAAAAAACTTTTATCTGTCACTATGAACATAAGAGCTTTCCAAACCATGATTAAACAGAACAGAGTAACAGGAACTACAATGAGAGGAGAGGCATGCTGAAAGATTAAATGGGGTGACCAAGATGTCCTCATTGAGAAGGTAAAATCTAAGCAGAAATCTGAAAGAAGTGAAGGAGCTAGTTCATTGGAAATCTGGGGAAGAGCACCCAGGCAGAGGGAGCACAATGAGTAAAGGGTATAATATGCCTGGTGGCTTGTGGAGGCAGAAAAAAAAAAAGTGCTTAGATTTCAATGACTTGGGGGAGTGGAAGAATAGCAGGCATCAAGAGGTAAAGGTGATGGAAGATCACTATGATCTTGGAGACCATTGCAAGGACATGGCTCTAAGATGTGGAGCTACTGCAAAACTCTGAGCCCCTGTGTGACAAGAGCTTATTTACATGTTAGAGGCCCCCCTATAAAGGAAAACAAATAAACAGTAAAGGGGAGAGAGTAGAAGTTGGTAGACCAGATAAAAGTCTGTTGTTATAAGACTGATAATAGAGATTAGAGATCTGGACAGGATGGAAGCAATACATGTGCTGAGAAGCAGATGAACTGTTATATTTTGAAAGTTGAAGAAGCATGATTTCCTGATAGACTGGGCATGGGGTAAGAGAGTAGAGGGGAGAAAAGGATGGCTCCTTGAGGTTGAAGGGAACCTTTAAATACAGCTTAAACATTTTTTCTACTTTACAAGCAATCTTTTAAAAAATCCTACTTAGTAGTAAAATATTACATTTTGTCAAAAGGTTATAACCAAAGAGTGTTGGATGTGACCCTACATCCCCTGAAAAAACAGAGGTCTAAAAATAGTTCAACACTATTCTCTACCTAGAAAAAAGGCATAATTATATCAATTGTCTTGGGGTAGCATTTAGAGAACAGGAGTTTTTTGATTCTGTCATAAGGAATCAGTTTTGTATTACATTTAATGCTACCGACATTGATAGGTATTGTTTACTTCTGTGCCACTGGCTTCTTACAGAAAAAAGAAGAAATCTCTGGCTTAACCAAGTAAGTCAATTTATATTGATGAGGATTAAGGTAAAAATGCTTTTAACATGATAGCTATTTTATCAATCCCTTTAGTAAATTCATCAAATTTTTTTTGTCCCTGACATACTTTTTTTCCTTTATTGGATGATTTGGCATCAATCCTGGTGTTATGCAATAACTAATCTTCCTTCCCTGAGTCTCTCACCCTATATCTCAATCCAATCTACTCTATCCATTCCTGCCAAATTTATTTTCTATCAGGGATGTTTAGCCCTTATCATACAATGTTGGAAATACTATATTTCTTCATTATTAAAATTCAAAATATATTTCATTTGGAGTATCAACTGTTCTTGTTTAGTAAGATATTTAATCACATGTGTTGTTTAGCTCTTTATCAAAGTCATACCTAAAACTACACAGCATGTCATGCCCCAAATTTGGGGAATAATGTCTCTAAGGTTCTTGCTATGGAAGTTAAAAAAGACCCTTAAAGTTCACTGGCTTTCTGCTTTTGTGCATAAGGGGAGGAAGGAATTTTGGTCAGGATTGGAATGCTGATGCTTCATGTCAACTTCCCTGGGAAGATTCATGTAGAGACCTACTGTTGGAGAGATGTCTCCAAAGTCCTCCTCTTTCTTCTAAATGATTATAGACACTTAATAATCTCTTTCAAATGAATTTGGGCTTTTAAAATTAATGGGAAGAGTCTTACCTTCTAGAAGTTTTTGGTATTGATGAAAAGTCTTACCAAGAAATGGGAAGAGCCTACTAACGTACTTTGAAAATGGGGAAAGGAAGAAGATCACGGAAAATATCTCAATAATTTATCTTTGAATAAATTGTTCTCCAGGTCCATCTGTAACATTTGTAAACCCTGTTTCTTGGTATAGTCAACTTCCATCTATCATAACCAGTGTCCCACAAAACACAGATACAGGTCTAATTCCTAGGTCTCACTTTGAGTTTTGTATATTGTGAGAGATAGGGGTTTAGTTTCATTTTGCTGCACATGTATTTTCAGTTCTCCCAGTACCAATTGTTGAAGAAGCTCTTTTCTCCAATGTATGTTTTTGGCACCTTTGTCTAGTACAACATAATGTTTTGTGTGGGTTTGTCTGTGTGTCTTCTATTCTGTACCATTGGTCTACAAGTCTATTTTGGCACCAATACCATGCCATTTTTGTTACTATAGCTTTGTAGTATAGTTAAAGGTCTTATATTGTGATGCCTTCTGCCTCACTCTTCTTGCTAAGGATTCCTTTGGCTATTCTGGGTCTCTCAATTTTTCAATGAATTTCATGATTACTTTTTCTATTTCTATAAGAAATGACAATTGGGATTTTAATTGAAATTGCATTGAATCTGTATAGTGCTTTGGGTAGTATTGCCATTTTGACAATGTTAATTTTGCCTATCCAAGAGCATGGGAGATCTTTCCATCTTAGCCTCAAATCTTCATCATGTCAGATTAGGCCCTGACTTCCTTAACAAGACTCCTAAAGCACAAGAAATAAAACCAAGAATTAATAAATGGGATGGACTCAAACTAAGAAGCTTTTCAGCAAAAGAAAAAAATCAATAAGGTGAACAGAGAGCCTATATTTGGGGAGCAAATTTTTGACATATGCACGTCAGATAGAGCACTAATCTCCAGAATATATAAAGAACTCAAAAACTTGGCAAAAAAAAAAAAAACAAACAAACCCACAACCCAATCAATAAATGGGCTAAGGAGCTGAACATGCACTTCTCAGAAGAAGATACACATTCAATCAACAAATATATGAAAAAATGTTCAATATCTCAAGTAATTAGAGAAAACCAAATCAAAACTACTCTCAGATTTTATCTCACTCCAGTCAGAATGGCAACTATCAAAAATGCAGACAACAATAAATGTTGGTGAGAATGTTGGGAAAAGGCACACTCATACATTGCTGGTGGGACTGAAAATTGGTACAACCAATCTAGAAAGCAGTATGGAGATTCCTTAGAAAACTTGGAATAGAACCACCATTTGACCCAGCTATCCCACTTCTTGGTATTTACCCAAAGGACTTTAAAACAACATACTACACAGAGTTAAGAAAACTTGTGCTGTAAATGGGTAATAATGAGTGTAGTACATTCCACTATTGTCATGTATGTAAAAAATAAATAAATAAAAACATACTACAGTGATGCAGCCACATCAATGTTTATAGCAGCACAATTCACAATAGCCAAACTGTGGAAGCAACCTAGATGTCCTTCAATAGATGAATGGATAAAGAAACTGTGGTATATATACACCACAGAATATTATTCAGCATTAAAAGAGAATAAAATTATGGCATTTGTAAGTAAATGGATGGATTTGGAGAATATCATGCTAAGCAAAGTAAGCCAATTCCAAAAAACCAAAGCCTGAATGTTCTCTCTGATAAGTGGATGCTGACCCATAATGTGGGGGAGGGGGCATGGGAAAAATGGAGGAACTTTGATAGGGCAAAGGGGAAAGAGAAGTTGGGAAGGGGAACGGGGGCAGGAAAGATGGTGGAATGAGATGGACATCATTACTCTAGGTACATGTATGACTGCACATATGGCGTGATGCTACATCGTGTACAACCATAGAAATGCAAAGTTGTGCTACAATTGTGTACAACAAGTCAAAATGCATTCTACTATCATATATACCTAATTAAAATAAATTCAAAATAAAACACACAGATACTGCTATGTTTTGACCAATGCTCAAATAAAGGAATGGGTAAAATGGTAGAGCAAGAATAAAGAAGCTGGAAAGGAACAGTTAAGAAACTTGGAAGAGAGCCGCAGGGCTATTTAAGCAGGAAATCTCTGATTACAAGGTCCTGATTCTTGAACTAGAAGGGGTGGGGTGAGGCACATCCTCTTGGATTCTCACCAAGGAGCGGGTCACAAGTTAAGAAACCAGAGGGAGCCCTTCTACACTAAGGGACTTAGGGCCAGGCATTTGTAAACATGAGATTGTGTTGTCATCTTTCTTACTCATCCACTCCTCCCCCATCCTTACTGAGTACAACAGCCAAATCCTACCCTTCTCTGCATAAGCCTTATACTTCATGTCTTTCCTTATGCAAACTATACTGCAGTCTCAGACCTCTTGATTTATTTCAAATGATCAATTCAGTGATGGCAGAAAATTTAACAATTTTTAAGTGAATAAAAAAAGAGAAGTCTATTATTTTTTTCATCAACCTTCATTTAGAAAAGAGTTATATTCTCATCAATTACATATCTTCTCTATTATCATGACTAGAGATAGCATGTGTAATAAACAGGTAATTCACTTTAAGCTCAATGAAACTCAGCATTTTTATCCCCAATGCAGAAATATTAAGTCCGTTGCAAGTAATCTCAAGCAGTTGCCATGAAATAATCTAGAAGAATATATTTAAATTGCTTTCAAATTAAAATACTATTCTAATAAGTGATGAAGTTACTTATGAAAAAATTTTAAAATCCTAAGACTAATGTCTTAAAAAATATCTTCTATGTTATATACAACTATAAACCTTCAGATCTGATTTTAATCTAATTTTCAACTCTGAAGAATCTTATGCTAGATCCATGGCCAGGAGTTTCTAAAATTTGAAGTCATTAGAAAATCTAACTCAAGAGGCCATGAGATTGTGTAAAATAAGTAAATAAATAAATAAAACCTCATTGTATTTTTCACAATTGCAGTAAAATATATATGACATTAAATTTGTCAACTTAAATACTTTTAAGTGCACAGTGGCAGTAAGCACCTTCACATTGTCCTGCAGCCATCACCGCTATCCATTCCCAGAACATTTTTATCATTTCCGGGTAAAACTCTATACCCATTAAAATAATAACTCCCCATTCCTTTTTCCCCTCAGCCCCAGGAGAACACTATTCTCTTCTGTCTCTAGAATATGACTATGCTACATGCATCATATAAGTGGAATTCATATAACTGGAATTCATCCAGCCTTTGTATCTAAATCATTGATTGAATGTAATGTCTTTAAGGTTCATCCATGAAGAATCAATCTAACAAAAGAGGTGAAAGACCTATACAATAAAGATTACAGAACAGAAAGACATTAATGAAGACCTTAGAAGATGGAATGATCTCCCATGTTCTTGAATAGGAATAATTAATATTGTCAAAATGATCATACTACCAAAAGCATTATACAGATTTAATGCAATTCCAATTAAAATCCCAACAACATTCTTCATACAAATGGAAAAGGCAATCATGAAATTCATTGGGAAAAATAAGAGACCCAGAATAGCCAAAGCAATCCTTAGCAAAAAGAGTGAAGCAGGAGGCATCACAATATCAGACCTTAAACTACACTAAAGAGCTATAGTAACAAAAATGGCATGGTATTGGCACCAAAATAGACATGTAGAGCAATGGTACAGAATAGAAGACACAGAGACAAATCCTCATAAATACAGTTATCTCATACTAGACAAAACTCTACCAACTGAGCTCTACCCCCATGCAATGTATGATTGCATGAATGGTGTGACTCTATTTCATGTACAACCAGAGAAGTGAAAAACTGTGCTCCCTTTGTGTACAAAGAATCAAAGAGCTGTCTGCCATCGTGTATAACTGATTAGAACTAAAAAAAAAAAGAACAACCTTTTCTGTCCCTGACAACTTTCTTTCTACATCTACATCTAATTAGGTATCCGCCTAAATGGCACATACACTACATACACATACATACACATATAATACATCTATATCTAATTAGGTATCCATCTAAATGGCACATTCATAACCATCTGTTGGTATATTTGTCTCCTCTCAATAATCTGTAAATTAACAGACCTATTTTATAGTAATTAATAGCAGAAATTTTAGAATCAGGAAAAAAATATGGTTTGAATTGCAAAACCCCTACTTGCTAGCCATAACTACAAGGAAGTTATTAAAGCCATAAGCTTCCTTAGTTGAAGAATTAAAACAATAAATCCTAGTTCATTGAACTACTGTCATTATAAATAAATGCAAAGCACTTAGAACAGGTAATGCCATAGGGATAGCACTCAATTAAAGGGGAATATAATTTAGCTTGTGTAGTGCTACCTGTAACATAGAGTATGTCATGTAGTAACTACTTAAAACATGCAAATTAAAGTAATATATGCAATCAGCCCAATGCAACCAAGGGATAATGGATTTGACCAAGGGTCACAGTTTTCACACTGTATAAGGCAGTGTTGTAGGTGTCTCATAGCAGGCTGAAATGCAGCCCACCCGTACTCTGGATTCTACCAATTTCACCCTGACAGGGGCTGCATCAGCCCACAGGAAGGAGCACTTCTTACATTCCAAAATCATGCCTCATTTACAGTTATTCTGATCTTGGAAAGACTGTTTGGCCTGGTACTTTTTAGGAACTACAGGCACATTTTACTGAGGCTATTTACTCAAGAATAATTTAGAAAAGAAAGCTATTTATTGAATGACAGAATCTTCGTATCAAAGAATGTTAGAGCAGCCTTTTTAAAATCTCACTGATGGTCTACTTTCCAAATCAGAACTCAGGTTACTGCAGTGCTCCTGTCAAAAGGACCATCAGGAGGTGAGGCACTAATCACGCACTTTATTAAACTGCTTCTGAAATGCCTCACAGCATCTAACACTGGCCAATTCAAAAAATCACACAGTACCTGATATTCGCTCTGCAAATCATAGAATTTCCTATGCCTGAATCAAAAAATAAATTTCATGGGTTTTTATAGCATTAAACAAATTACATCTGATTGTTGAAAATGGAACATTTGACTTTTTAAATATTTAATGGCTAGACTAATGATAATCACTCCACTAGTTACGGTGGTGGTTTTCTAACCAATGATTGGGATGTTGGGAGATGATCCTCTGCCCCCACAGGCTAAGCTTCACTCATAGCAATGTTTCTCCATGGGGCTCTCCTGGTATTTGGGACAGCACATGTCTTCATTGTGCAGCTGTTCTATGTGCTGCAGAAAGTTTTGCATCTCTCATTCCTATCCATGAAATGCAAGTGGCATTCTTGGACCTTGTGACAATCAAAATCTTCTGGGGAATGATACTGTCCAAAGTTTAGAACTATTATTCTAGAATTTCACTAATTTTCTAATTTGTAAAGGGAGTTTGCTTCTTGTTCTCTCTGAAACTTCAAACCCTCTGGTGACTGAATCTTACCCATATGCTCATCTTCCTGTGGCATGATACCTGTTATTCAGAAATTCTCATGCTGAGGAGCCATCCATCCACATCCATCCATTCAAGATGCTTCTGGAATGTAGACACCTACACATTGGCTTCAGGGCTTTTTATTCTTAGTCTAAGACATTTTACAAAACTACAGTATTGAAAACACTACTTGTAAACTATATCAATAAGTTTTCTACACTGAAAGATGGACTCCATGAATAAGGAATTACTGAATATCAGAATCTGAAAATTTTCTTTATTATAGGACTTATTGAAGCCTTCACTTTTTTTTTTTTTTTTTTTTTTGGCAGTGCTGCTGGAGATTGAACCAAGGACCTTGTGCATGCAAAGCAAGCACTCAACCAACTGAGCTACATCCCCAGCACCTCCTTCACTTTGTTTTTAAAAAACAGATAACAACAACAAAATTTAAAAAGCAACCTGGAGAGGAAAAGAGTATTTTCCAAATTTAACTGAATTCCTTCTTACTCAGGAATACTTAGTAAATTAATGAGGAACTAAAATCCCATGCTATGTAATTTGGAAACATAGTTTTCTATTAAGGTAACAAGATTAGCAACAGCTTCTGTTCTTAACATAGAATAAATTTTAGCATGGCTCCTTTGTGAGTTGTCCTTATTTCTAAGAGGAAGTTCAGTTATAATATTCTCTAAGTAAGGGGGAAAAAACATTTAGCTGTCCTCAATCCATGCTCTGAGGAATCTGGGTCTGCTTCTTGTTATAGCAATTATTATGTTGGAATTTCAGTTTATTTCTCTGCTTCCTCCTAGATTATCAAACCACTGTCCACTGACCTACTACATATTTATGTAAATCGAATTTTGCTGGAAAAGTTCATGTTTACTCTGTATTATTTATGGATGCTTTCATGAAACACTGTCAGAGTTTGATAAATGTAACAGAGACAATAAAGGATGCAAGCCTAAAATATTAGTTCTTTAGCCCTTTACAGCCAAGTTTGCCGATTTTTGACCCACTCTGCTATTACATTGAACAGGTACAGTTTCAATTCCTTCAGCTTAATGCCTGGCAAATGACATATGGCCAAATTTTATCACTGAAACAAGTGTTTTACCTTTCAAAACCAATCCACGGATATCTTATCTTGAGATAACTGCTTTAATAAAATGTGAGTGATGAAGTATTCAATTCAAATCCCATAATCAAAGATGTTCTTTAATGTTAACAATGTTTTTCTTCCTATGTTGACTTGAAATAGAAATCCAAAGTTAACACTTAATAAATAATAACCCTTGTGCATAAGTAAATATTCTAAAGATAACATAGAATTCAGAGGTCACTCTATAGGGAATCTTTTATACATTAATACTTAATATGAGTGTTTCTTCTTTGATAGCATTTTGAATACTTAAATATAAACTTTCCACTTTTTCCCATGAAAAATAATTTCTGAACACAATTGTTGAACAGATATGTTTTCCTGGAAATGTAAGAACAATTACCTTTGGTTTTATTTCACTAATCTTAAGTCTATTATTACCAAGAAAGTTTCATTTTTCATTTTAAAATTTTAGAAAACATGAATACAAGAACTAAGTTTCCATGTTCAAATCCTATAGCAACTTACTACCACTCTTGATAAGGCAGTCTTGCTACTAATACTTAAGAGTCATTAAAAAACAATCAAATTCCTTCATTTTAAGCGGACTGCCTAAATTTGAACTAAGTTTGCCTAAAAATAGATAGCAAAACTGGGCTTAAGTGGTATTAAATGATATAACTATGTTAAATCACTTTCAGCATAAGATCCAGGTCAGAGAATACATACTATAACTACTTATCCTTAGTAATTACTACCACTCTAATTTAAATGGCTGTGTATGTACCAAGGTTAGGAATAAGGTTTACAGTCATTGTTCCATAAATTGCAGAAATTCTCTGCCACAAGGCATTGGGCCTCACTTAGGACCTGGGATATTCAGGCTAGGAAAAGGCATGCCAAAAGTGGTCAACATTTCACTGACTTCAGTTTTATATTTTTAACCTTTTTAGTTTTATTAATGTATAATTGGTGTACAAAAATTCCACACACCTAATGTACACATCTTGATGAATTTGACATATACATATACCTGAGATACAATCAAAGTAGCTAAGAATATCCATCACTTCCAAAAACTTCTTGTGTTCTTTTGTGAATTTTTGTTTGGTGGTAAGA
This sequence comes from Marmota flaviventris, assembly GCF_047511675.1. Lineage (NCBI taxonomy): Eukaryota > Metazoa > Chordata > Mammalia > Rodentia > Sciuridae > Marmota > Marmota flaviventris. The sequence continues at coordinate 72,167,469 of NC_092501.1, read as the reverse complement.
AGACTCAACATGAGATATATCCTCTTAATATATTTTAAAGTGCACAATAGCATATTATTGACTATAGGTTCTATGTTATAAAGCAAACCTCTAGAATACATTCATTTTCACAAGAGAAATGTTTTACTATTGAAAAACTATTCTATTTCTTCCTCTGTGACTTCAGCTCCTGGCAACCATTTATCTGAAAAGAGGGCAATATTTTATATAAACAATATTTTATGTACACCTTCTACAACTGAATAGCAAATGAATAAAAAAAAGCTGATTTAAAAAAATAGGTAAAACCTTGAATAGACATTTTTCCAGAGATATCAGATGGCAACTGGTATATGAAAAAGTACTCAACAAGGCTAATCATCATAAAAATTAAAATAACACACAATGAAATTTCACCTTTGGTAAAATGTTTGGGGTCTTCTTTGTATAGAATCATATTGTCTGCTAATAGTGATAATTTGAGTTCTTCTTTTCCTATCCATATCCCTTTAATTTCTTTCATCTGATTGCTCTGCCTAGAGTTTCAAGAACTATGTTAAATAGAAGTGGTGAAAGAGGGCATCCCTATCTTGTTTCAGTTTTTAGAGGAAATGCTTTCAATTTTCCTCCATTTAGAATGATGTTGGACTGGGGCTTAGCATAGATAGCCTTTACAGTGTTGAGATATGTTCCTGTTATCCCTAGTTTTTCTAGCGTTTTGAGCATGAAGGATTGCTGTATTTTATCAAATGCTTTCTCAGCATCTATTGAGATGATCATATGATTTTTATCTTTGAGTCTATTGATGTGATGAATTACATATTGATTTCCATATGTTTAACTAACCTTGCATTCCTAGGATGAACCCTACTTGATCATGGTGCACTATCTTTTTGAAATGTTTTTGTATTCAATTTGCCAGAATCTTATTGAGAATTTTTGCATCTATATTCATTAGAGACATTATTCTAAAGTTTTCTTTCTTTGATGTGTCATTGTCTGTTTTGGAATCAGTGTGATATTGGCCTCATAGAATGCATTTGGAAGTGTTCCCTCTTTTTCTATTTCATGGAATAATTTGAGAAATATTTGTTTTAGTTCTTCTTTAAATGTCTTAAAGAATTCAGTTGTGTATCCATCCGGTCCTGGGCTTGTTTTGATTGGTAGGCTTCTGAGGGCGTCCTCTATTTCCTTGCTAGAAATTGATCTGTTTAAATTGTGTACATCATCCTGATTTAGTTTAGGCATATCATATGCCTCTAGAAATTTGTTGATTCCTTCAATATTTTCTATTTTATTGGAATACAAATTTTCAAAATAATTTCTAATTATTTTCTGTATTTCTATAGTGTCCATTGTAATATTTCCTTTTTCATCATGAATGTTAGTAATTTGAATTTTCTCTCTCTCTCTCTTCAGTAATATGGCTAATGGTTTATCAATTTTATTTATTTTTTCAAAGAACCAAATTTTTGTTTTGTCAATTTCTTCAATTTTTTCTTTTGTTTCAATTTCAATGATTTCAGCTCTGATTTTAATTATCTCCTGTCTCCTACTGCTTTTGGGGTCAATTTGTTCTTCTCTTTCTAGGGCTTTGAGATGTAATGTTAGGTCATTTATTTGTAGACTTTTTCTTCTTTGAAGGAATAAACTTCATCAATGAACTTTCCTCTTAGCACTGCCATCATAGTGTCCCAGAGATTTCGATATGTTGTATCAGTGTTCTCATTATCTCTAAGAATTTTTTAATCTCCTCCTTGATATCTTTCATAACCCACACAATAGCATATTATTTAGTCTCCAGGTGTTAGATTCAGCATTGTAGCTGGATATAAAATCAACACCCATAAATCAAAGGCATTTCTTTACATCAGTGACAAATCCACTGAAAGTGAAACTAGGAAAACCACCTCATTTCCAATAGCCTCAAAAAAAATAAAATATTTGAGAATAAATTTAATGAAAGAGCTGAAAGACCTCTACAATAAAAATTACAACATGCTAAAGAAAGAAGTTAAAGAAGACCTTAGAAGATGGAGAGATCTACCTTGTTCTTGGATAGGTAGAATTAGTATTGTCAAAATGACCATACTATCAATAGCACTATACAGATTTAATGCAATCCCAATCAAAATCTGAATGGAATTCCTTATAGAAAAAATAATCATTAAAAGAATTCATCTAGAAAAATAACAGACCCAGAATAGCCAAAGCAATCCTGTGCAAGAAGAGTGAAGCTGGTGGCATTACTATTCCAGACCTAAAACTATACTACAGAGCAATAGCGACAAAAACAGCATGGTATAAATAGACATGTAGACCAATGGTTCAGAATAAAGGACACAGAGTCTAACCCACATAACTTCAGTTATATTATATTAGACAAAAGCGTCAAAAACATACATTGGAAAAAATATAGCCTCTTCAACAAATGGTGCTGGGAAAACTGGAAATCCACATGTAACAAAATGAAATTAAACTTCTATCTCACACCATGCACACAACTCAACTAAAAGTGGACCAAGAACCTAGGAATTAAACCAGAGACCTTGCACCCAATGGAAGAAAAAGTAGGCCCAAATCTCCATCATGTCAGATCAGGCCCCAACTTCCTTAATAAAAGTTCTGTAGCACAAGAATTAAAACCAAGAATCAATAAATGAGATGGATTCAAACTTAAAAGCTTCTTCTCAGCAAAAGAAACAATCAGTGAGGTCAACTGAATGGGAGCAAATATTTACCACAAGCACATCAGATAGAGCACCATTCTCTAGGTTATAGAAAGCACTCAAAATCCTTAACACCAGAAAAAACAAATAACCCAATCAATAAATGGGCCAAGGAACTGAACAGACACTTCTCAGAAGAGGATATACAATCAATCAACAAATATATGAAAAAATGTTCAACTTCTCTAGCAATTAGAGAAATGCAAATCAAAACTACACTGAGATTTCATCTCACTCCAGTAAGAATGGCAGCTATCAAGAATATAAACAACAATAAGTGTTGGCAAGGATGTGGGGGAAAGGCACACTCATACAATGCTGGTGGGACTGAAAATCGGTGCAGCTAATGTGGAAAGCAGTATGGAGATTCCATAGAAAACTTGGAATGGAACCACCATTTGACCCAACTGTCTCACTCCTCAGTTTATACCCAAAGGACTTAAAAACAGCATACTACAGGGACAGTGATATCAATGTTTAAAGGAGCACAATTCACAATACTTAAATTATGGAACCAACCCAGATGCCCTTCAGTAGATGAATAGATAAGGAAAATTTGATATATATACACAATGGAACATTACTCAGCATTAAAAGAAAATAAAATCATGGCATTTGCAGGTAACTGGATGAAGTTGGAGAATATAATGCTAAGTGAAGCAAGCCAATCCTAAAAAACCAAAGACTGAATGTTTTCTTTAATATGAGGATGCTGACTCATAATGGTGATGGGGCAGGGGGAACATGGGAGGAATGGAGGAACTTTAGATAGGGCAAAGGGGAGGGAAGGGAAAAGAGGAGGCAAGGGAGTAGGAATGATGGTGGAATGAGTTAGACATCATTACCCTAAGTACATGTATAAGACATGAATGGTGTGAAAATACTATGTGTACAGTGTCTTGAAAAATTGTGCTGTATATGTGGTAATATGAAACGAATTGCATTCTGCCATCATGTATAACAAATTAGAATAAATAAATAAATTTCACCTCATACATGGTATGGTAACTTTTATCAAGAAACAAAACAACCTAACCCCAACCAACCAGTTTAAATAACAACAACAAAAACAACAACAACAAAAAAAAACTAGACATGGTGGCAGAAGCCTATAATCTCAGATTCTTAGAAGAGTAGGGCAGGACAATCACAAGTTCAAAGCCAGACTCAGCAATTCAGGGAGGCCCTAAGCAACTTAGTGAGACCCTGTCTCAAAATAAAAATACAAAGAGCTGAGATATGGCTCAGTAGTTAAGCATCCCTCGATTCAATCCCTGGTACAAAACAAGCAAGAAGGAAAAAAAAAAGAAAATAAGTGTTGTTGATGTGGAAGACTTGGAATCCTTATACACTATTGGTGGGACTATAAAATGGTTCTGCCAGTCAATTAAGATGAAAAATGATAGGGCATTTCCTCAAAAAATTAAAAATAGAAGTACTATATTATCCAACAGTACCACTCCTGGGGAACTTGGGCTGCAAATTGGTGCAGCTAATCTGAAAAGCAGTATAGAGATTTAGATAGGGCAAAGGGAAGGAAAGGGAAAGGAGAGGGCAAGGGAGTAGGAATGATGGTGGAATATATTCAAAATAATTGAAATCAGGACGTTGAAAAGATACCTGTACTCTCATATTGGTTTCAGAATTATTCACAATATCCAGGACATGGAAACAATGCATATTTTCATTTACAGATGAACAGATAAAGAAAATGTGGTATGTAGTGAGTTTTACACAGACGTAAAGGATGAAATTATGACATTTGCAGGAAAATTGATGGAATTGAGATCATTATATTAAACAAAATAAGCCAAAGTCAAGGGTCCTGTGTGTTTTCTCACATGTGGAAGTGAGAGAAGAAAAGGGGAAAGAAAAGTGGGGGGTGAAGTCATGAAAATTGAAGGGAAATTCGTAGAGTAGTGGAAAGGCACCAGGGGAAGGGAGGAGGAGAGAGAAAGGAAATATTGGAGAATGATATTGAGCAAACATATTATTATATTTTGTGTATATATGAATATGTAACAATAAATCCCACCATTATGCACAATTATAATGTACCAATAAAATATGGAATAAAATAAAATGTGGCATATATAATGAAATATTATTCACCCTTAAAATAGAAGTAAATTCTGTCATTTGCTACAACATGGATGAACCTATGTGACATGATGCTTAGTGAAATAAGTCAGTTGTAGAAGAATAAACGCTGCTTGATTCATTAATGAGTGTCTGGAATTGTCACCCTCACAGAAGCAGAGAAAGCTTCCCTAACTGTTGATTGACTATGTCTATTGTGTCTCCAATGACTGAAGTGCTATAACATTAGCATGTTGATATCAGACCTGAAGTTACACTACATGGAAAGTAATAGGAATTTGTTGGCCCTAAGCATGTTTTCGTTTGAAAATCTAGGAAAATTAGACAAATAAATTCAGATAATCTTATTTGTTAGATTCTAACATGGCTTAGACCAAGTGTCAAAGTTGATGTTTGAAAAGACTACAGCTTGCAAGGCCAACTCTGACACATGAACCACACATGTAAATGTGATGCCCAAAGAGTACATTTTTGGTTCTGGCTTCCTTGGTGAAGGACTATAGCTATAAAATACATAGAAAGAAATAAAAAGAAATCTTACTCAGGCTACAAACTATATAGGTAATAGCCTTTATGATGCCAAGCTAAATTTTGAGAATCAGGAGGCAAAACAAGTGTATGCTGTACTTTCCAGTTTAGACAGGTTATAGAAATGGATAAATAACAGACAATTAAAAGCATAATTAAGCCTTATGAATGAAGCAATCATGTGCTTTGGCAGAAAAGAAGGCATAAAAGGAGACACAAGGAGAAAGGCTATATCAGCAAAGGGACAGAAAACATTGAAAAGAAATAATAGCTTGGCTTTAAAAATAATGGGCGGTGAGAATTCCACAATGGGGAGCAGTGTGTGTGTGTGTGTGTGTGTGTGTGTGTGTGTGTGTAAAAAGGATCAGAGATGTAGGCAGCATTTTCAATGCAAGAACCACAAGAGATCTTATATGACTGGAGAATAGAATTTGATAGGGGAAAGCAAAAAAGGAAGAAAGTTTCCAATCGTGAAGTGCCATTATAGCAGTTCAATTGGAGCTAGAGAAATGGAGAATGGAAAACATATCCTGTAAATCCATGTAACTTGCTTGTAAAATGTTATTGGAGAATTTCTTAAAAAGCAAGTACATTGCCAGGTGTAGTGGTGTATACCTGTAATCCCATCTTCTTGGGACGCTGAGGCAGGAGGATCACAAGTTCAAGGCCAGCCTAGGCAATTTAGTGAAACATTGTCTCAAAATTAACTACTTTAAGCCAAAAAATTTGCACAGAAACAAGGTCTGTGACAATATATTTGTCTCCTTTAAAACTAAACGTTTGTTATAATTAATCTATGACTTATTCAAACAAAACCATCAATGTGTGTTTTCTGTATAACATCTTCATTCTTGTTATTTACTTGAATAATATTTGGAAATAGCAAAACCTCTCCTTTTAAAAAAATAAAATAAAATAACCCTTGAGTTTCAGGAAATTCAATTTCAAATAAATAAATGAATAAGACAATGGGAATGCAGCTCAGTGGTAGAAACAGAAAAGAAAAAAAAAAAAAGGAAAGAAATCAAGTCCATGGTATTTGTTGGAGCCTGTGCCTGATTTTATAAAGGAAATATATTATGATGCAATTTTATCATGTGCTGCTAAAAGAGTATATCACTCAATAGCTGATCTGGAAAGCCATACCCTCCTTGGCTTCACTCTCAATAGCCATAAATGTAATAAAATCTATTTTACTAGTTATTATGTGCCTGGCACTACTCCTTGTTTTGGGCATGTATTGACTCATTTTAAGTTCCTTGCATACATTAATATCACAACTGGTAAAATCAAATGACTTAATTACATGAAAAGCAACTCTTATTATTTTCTCCATTTTAAAGATGAGAAGAGTAAGACATGGAGATGAAAAAAAAATTGGCTAGGATTACAAAATTGTCAGTAATGGAGCTGAAAGTGAAAGAGTTGTACCAGATACATTTCCAAGGGTCTATTCTTTATAGCACTGAGAATAGTGTCAGACATATAGAAGACATGCACTTTGTAAATGGATGACTGAATCAATATTTCTATGGTGAATTAAGGATGGCTTTAAACTCTTTGCTGCCTATCACATCAAGGGAAGAGACTAATTCCTCTTTTTATGCATCTGGATTAGGTTGATGACTTGCTTTGGCCAACAGGAAAGGGTCAGAATAATATGCCAGTGCTGGATCCAAAGCTTCACAAAGCCATTAGGTTTCAATTCTGGCCTTTGGAAGCCAACTACCAAGCTCATTGTATGCCACTGACATTAGAAATTGAGAGGAAGACCCTGGAGGATGTGCAGCCATGTTGTACATTTCAACCATGTGTGTGCCTAGCCTTTGCTTCACTCGAGGGGCAGAACATTGGCCCACTGAGTCCAGTCAAGCCAAGGAATGATGAGAAACAAAGAATTATATAAATCATACTACTTTAAGTCAAAAAAATTACACAGAAACAAGGTCTGTGACAATATATTTATGTGTCTCCTCTAAAACTAAACATTTGTTGTAATTAATCTATGACTCATTCAAACAAAACCATCAATGGGTGTTTTCTGTAAAAAATCTTCATTCTTGTTATTTACTTGAATAATATTTGGAAATAGCAAAACCTCTCCTTTAAAAAAAAATAAAAGAACCCTTGAGTTTCAGGAAATTCAATTTCAAAGAAAACCTCTGTTTTAAAATGGCTTTTCATCTAAGAAGTTTATTAATAATTGAAAAACATTACTTCTTCTCTTTGTTATTTCCTCTGATGGTCTTAAGGTATTCCACCACCTGAAAGGTCAAATGGGTTAATAACAGGAAGACTAAGAAGTTGGAGACAGTCAAAATCATACATGAAAGCTTACATAAACACAACAGTTTCTTCTCAAAGTACGTTTATTATCTCAACCAATTCCTTTTTGACACACAGACCTAAGAGTAAAACATAATGCCAATTTCCTTTCAGAGAAAATAAATACCTGTGTGTTTTAAAACTCTAAAGCAACTTAGAGGTAAATAAAAATGTTAATATATCAAGTGGTTGTTTGGCTAGCATGATAGTTTAATAGTATAGATGAGGACATGGGCATTTCTTCCCTTCTACAAGTAAAATGTCTTTCCTAATCCATGAGGAAATTATGATTACCTCAGTACTACAGCAAAGTCCCATGAGACTGAAATGAAAATTTGTTTGAATTCCACAGAAAATGTTATTTTTTTTAATCTAAGGTTCCAGAAAAACAGAAGATAAATTTTATATTTCTCTAGATATAGATATATAGAGGGTGGGATCTGAGCAAGAGAAAGTGAGAAGAGAGAAATACCAAGAACTAATGTTTTACTAGCTATGTTGATATGCTGGCATCCCTTATCCCAGTTACATAAAATTACCCATTACATGATAAGATATGTTGAGGATGCCAGCACCATCTTAAATTGTGTTGTAGATCCTAGAACTCATACATGACTGGTCACTCTGGCATCATGTTGGGTGGCTCCCAAATGTCTATGGGCATGAGGGATTGATGACCCTTCTGGGAGAAAATTCATCCTAAATTAACATGGAGTCAGAAAAGTTCAAATTAATATTAAAGCCTTGTGAACCTAAGGAAATATAAAAGCTCTGAGTACTCCCTGGTATCTGCTGTTCATGTTTGCCCTAAGAAGGAAGGAGCTAGACTCACACATTTCTATCATAACTCTTACGAACTGTCAGGTTGTGTGGCAGAACAGCAGGCATTATCTCTAACAGAGTTAAACACAAAAGGAAAGAAGTAATCTTCACATTTCAGCACCAAACAGATAAAAAGGCTTTAGATGCAGTAGAAGATTTAGAAGGAAATCTTATTAAAAAAATATTGGAGAAGGAGATAAGGAAAGTTATGAACATCAGCTGGTAGCAGGGTGATTTACTTATGAGAGCACATGAGCTAGGTCTTTGAGATTTCCAAAAATAAATTGGCAATTAGCAAGGGTAGCTAGTTGCAGGAAGAACCTCAACCATCACTAACAAATAATGTTTCCCCATTTGTCAGTGAGGACTTCAGGAATCTTAGTTTATAAAAACAGTACAGATGGTGTTAGCTAGTTGGGATTAATGAGCTCTTTTGTTCATAAGTAATTAGGTAATTCATTTCCTGAACTATAATAAGAAGTAAATCAATAATGAAATTTCCCAAGCATGGGAAGGCCTGTTTTAAACTTATGTATTTATGACTTTAATTTTTACAATTCTAATGTTATAACTTTTGGGTGTCACCATTAAAGTAATGGTCTCTGAGAACCAACAAAATTGTCACATAGCAGCATAGTGCTCAAAAACAGACTGGTTCCAGTGGGACTTCAGTTGATATCTCTTCCTACCTCTAAGTAGCTTTGTGAATCATGTGACCTCAGAAGAATATGATGATGCTATTAATGATTTCATTATGTTGTTGAGAGATTACAGGAAATTAAGGCATTTCAAGCATGCTAGGTATGTAACACATAATAAATATCTCAAGTCCAACATGCTTCATTTATGTGGTATACTGTTTCACTTTCAATCTTTTCCTTCTATCTGCAGGCTTGATAGAACTCCTAAAAAGAAATGGAGTCCATTTCTTCTTGAACCTGAATTGGTCTTGCAATGCACTTTTACTAACTGAATGGCTGTGTTAGTTTTAAAGCTGAGTCATAAAAGGTCTGGCACCTCCTGCTTCCATTCTCTTAGATGCACTCAGTTTTTAAGAAGCTCAGTTAGAACACTGAACTATGAGAGGATATGTGGAGAGAGTCAGTACTCAGCTATTTCATTCACTCAGATAGGACCAAAGCCATGAGTGGAACCCCAGCTGAACTCATAGCTGAATGCAATTAAGTGACTCAGAGCTGACACCTGGGGCACAAGAACCATCCAGCTGAGCCCAGCCAATACACAAAACCATGGGGAATAATTTCTGGTGTAAGCCTCTAAGGTTTGAGATAGTTTGTTATACTTCAATAGATAAGTAAAACCATCTGCAAGGCCATGAGTGATTTGCTTCTCCCCTCACTTGCAATGCTCTATTCACTTTGATCTTCCAAGTTTTCAAACATATCATAGGACAGAGGATCATCACATATGCTGTCCCTATGCTTTCAGCATGTTCCTGGCAGCCCCTCCTCTGTCCACCCAGTACAATATCTGTCCCCATTTTCTCTAAAAAGCTCCCACTTATCCTTGCATTCTCAGGAATGTAGTTTTTCTAGAACTCAGACTAATTCAGTTGTTTTTCATTTGCTCCTTCAGAACCTTCGATTTTCCTTTCTAGCACTTAACAAAATGATAATTACTTTTATAATTTTTTGTTTAATGTATGTTTCCTTCTAGAGTAGAAATTTATTGGAGGCACCTAGCACAATTTCTGGCATCTAGAAGATGCTCAATACTTATTGCTTGAAATAATGAACCAATAGGTTGGCTGCAGTAGAACTAAAACAGAATTTGACTCTCCCGCTCATAGGTTAGCACTCTTGTCCTCCTAATTTACTATCCTTCTTTCCTTTTGTAGAAAATATGTATGAGATTTTATTGGGAAATTCAGGTTATGAGCTGATACTATTTTCAGAGGAAGAGACTTTTTAAAGGATTAAAATTTGTCAAAAATAGTACAAGAATTTTTGTACTAGTTATCAGCTTATTCCAGATTCTTCCATAATTCTTATTCTAAATATTTTATTCCCCATAGGAAACCAGAAAAGGAGCAATCCTTGAGTGGAAAAATGGGGGCCCTGAAATTCCAATAGAGGTGATCATTATTCAATGGAGAGTCTCAGGAGGTAGGACCTAACATGTACAGTAGACTTGGTTCTAGACACAAGGGCTTATTTCCTCCTCAGACTTTAGTGATAAAATGTCACTATGCTTAGTGATAACTGAGCTCTAACTCAATTATTTAATGTAAATTCCAACTAAGTAACATTGCTTAATCTTTTTGCATCTCTGCTCCCATGTGGAAAATGGACTGATAACTTCCTATGTATTTCCTAAGAGAATTATTTATAAGAGTTAAAATGCTTTGTAACAAATAGATAATTTAAATATATAGCACTGCACCAAGTATTTAAAAAAATGTAATAAATATGTTTGGTTATACCGAAGAGGTATCTCTTTGTGATGGAAAAAAATGGAGACTAAGAAAATGCTATGGAAAACAAATGCTACTTGAATGTGAAGACCAGTACTGTGCAACTACAGAAATGTCACTTACTGTTTGTTCCATGTGAAGGACACTCACTAGAACTGCACAGGGCATAGCTTGGGCTTTCTTGTGCAGTGACTACAATTCTTTTGCTTTGCTTTTGGGGTTCATGTAGCATATATTGAAACTCCTCCCACTGAGTAACCTGCTTTGGATTTCAGAATGCCCAGATGCCCACATGTGGCATTCAACCCCACTGCAGTCTGGAGGGGCTGCAGCTGCCTTCCTTAACTACATAGAGAGACCTAGTCTCAAGTCAGCATGAGGAGGGTAGCTCTAGACAGTCATAGCCAAAGACCAATATATTTACTCTATACCCAGGATTTGTGTTTCCTACTGAGGTAGGCACATTTAAAGTCATGGACACATAGCTCCCACAGCTCAGTTGAGTTGTTCACACTGAGAAAGATGTAAACTCAGGAAATTCGAGTAAAAGTGACTTAGAGAAAATGACTCGGGGTAGTTTTCTTCTCTCCCATTGGCCTCAGGTTCCCGAGCACTTTATACTTCTATCTACACTTCACACAAGTGGACATGAATCATAGCTGTGTATATGTTTATTTTCCCCGAGACAGAAAGATACTTGAGGCCAGTGACTTTTATTATTCATCCCGGGGTGACTCAAATGTAATTGAACCTCTTTGAATCATTCCTGAACTCACCCCATTCTGTCTTAAAATCAATCCCACAGTGACACAGGAAAGCACAAACAAAACAAGACTAGTTCAATAAAAAGTTTAAAAGCATATGATAGTCCAGGCTTCTGTTGTTTACAAAAAGCACAGATAATGTCACCAAAGCCCACTTAAAGACAACAGCCCAAAGCAAATTTATATTTACCCACAAACTGATATTGATGCTGTTTCATTCTGTCTCCTGTCTATTCTGTTTTGATGCCAGCTGAGGTATTTAGAAGTTGACAAAATAACAGAATCTACAGGTGCTGGACTTACTGAGCAGTCACAAAATAGGTCAGCAATGTGGCTTCTGTGTGAAAGCTGGTGACGAAGTGAGCACACACCCTGATTCTGTTTGCAGAGATCTGTTTCTTAAATAAGTGAATCAAGCACTTCATTTGTCACTTCACTGAAGTCAGTGTGTGTCTGTTTCTCTCCATGTTGCCTGCTCTTTGACAAAAATTCATTATGAGGGACAGCTCCTTGGACAGAAGCTCATTTGGAATTCACCTAGTAAGGCAGCTCTAGACAGTGGAGGACAAAAGGAAAATGGCTTGTGACAGGAATAAATCCTTTCACAGAAACTGTGGATATTTCCTTTCTGGTGATGCTCTGGGGAGTAACTGAAATATATGGTCGGTAGCCCAACGGTATAGGATAATGTCCTTTATTTTTTTGATTATCAGGAAAAAATCATTTAGAGAAGTTATATGAGATGCATCTGGTGTAAACACAGCTAATGTACTCTGAATATTTTCACTTGCACATTTTCTAGGCCAATATTATCCATTTGGTGTAGATAAGGCACTTACACATTTCTTAGGTTTCTTGCTGACATATCAAAGCAAACATCATCTCATTCTAAGTAACCACCCCAGAGGGGATATTTGTGAAATATGATTTGTTTGCCCATACCTTATGGGTAAGTGTTGCTAGACATGTATGTATATGTCTGCATTTATTTATATGCGTATACATACTGTTTCTTACATATTTAAATACACACACAAACTTTGCTACAATGTTTAATATTCTTTGTATCTTCCTGGTTAAAATGTATAAAATATACTTAACATGAAAAAAATGTAACATAAAGAATTGAATTTAACTAAAAAAATTAAAAAATTTTTTAAAGAATTATGTCAATTTAATTACATGCTTTCTGAAGAAGTAAAAAAAAAAATTACATGTTCTGCAGGACACTTTGTCATATGTAAAGAGTTTATTTCCAAGAGTTAACTTGTCTCATAACCATTAAAATTCATTAAAACTTTCTGAAAATTCATCTTATCTTCTCAGTGTGTTAAATTGGCCTAATTGTGAGAAATACTGATGTAAGAAAATTGTTCTAATCTGAATGCTGTCACCATGGGCTGGGACAGGAGGGGAAAAGGGAGTCTTTAAAGTCAAAGTCAGTTCTTAGATTTTAACAGGAGAAAACAGTTTTTATTATTTATTTTTGAGGTACTGGGGATTGAACCCAGGGGTACTCTACCAATAAACTACATAGTTGGCCCCTTTTATATATTTATTTTTACATTTTTTTAGATGGGGTCTTGCTAAGTTACCCAGAATGAACTTGAAATTAAGATCCTCCTGCCACAGTTTCCCAAGTAGCTGACTGCAGGCATGGGCCACAGCACCCAGAAGGAAGCAGCATCTCTTGATAAACCAGCCTGGTGCAATCTTTTTGAAATTGGTTCAATCTTCTCTACATTTCTGTTGCAAAGGCTATTATGGAAAGATGTTTGATGGCCATGAGCCACTAATTACAGCCACAGAGTGCTCAAGTAATAAAGAAGTAAATTCTGTGGTTTTACAAAATGCATATTTCACTTGAAAACATGAATTTTTGAAAACTAAGCTCATTTAAAATATAAGGTATATAGTCAAATATAAGTGCTTATAAAATGCTGCTCAATAAATAGCACCTGTTTATGATGATAAACAGAGCAGTAAGCTTTCTTCAGAGACCATCATGTACTTCCTTATTTGGTGGGGAAATATGGGATTAAAAACAAAACCTAAAAATAAAGCTTAATGTTGCTTAAAGTTCTTTGGGCAAGACTACCTGGTTCATAAAACTGATGGTTCTGGAACTCTTTCTAGACTGATGACCTTGGAAAGAAAGAAAATTTGTAGAATAAACCTAAATTCACAGAAAAAGGGACATTTCTGCCACATTTTTTTTAATATGGTGTTTTCTTAGACGTAGACCTGAGACAAAAAGTTGAGTGTGAGCAATTTATTCATGATCATGAACCAAGAACCACTGGTATTAAAAGAAAGGAATGTAATGGAATTTTCATTATTGAGCAAGTTTCCATTGTGGGTAACTGGAGTTTGATTCTGCTAGGTAGTATTGGGTATCAATGTAGAGCATGTGCCTTGGTTATCCCACCTTGGGGCAAGGAAGCCAGGTGTTCATGCACAATCTACCACTGGCTTCTGGATGAAGGTTGCTTCCAGAGACATTAAGACCCTGGCACTTCCATCTTGCCAGATGGGGGTACAAAGCATGCTCTAGTGGCAAGAGAAAAAGTCCCTTAAGCAAATAATAGCAGGTGCTTGCAGCTGAGAGTCTGAAGTGCTAGAGTTTGTGTTTCAATGTAGCACTCACACCATTTGCTCTGCAATATAACTGGCTCTTCAAAATGAAGTGAAAGTAAGAATGATTTTCCCAGTCCCTGCATATAGTAAATGAAAAGAAGCAAATAAATATAAAACCCACAAATACTAAATGACCTACCCCAGGATAATTGACAAATGTGTAACACTAAACCACACAATAGGATCTTGGAGACTATGATGAGGGGCAATCTTACATTCGCAAATTCATTAGGTAGCAGTCTCTGTAGTCTGATCTGAGAAACAATAAGGTTTATAAACCAAAATATTTATCTACTTACCCTATTCTAGTATCTAAAACTAGTATGTAAGTCTCGTTGAGATTTGCCTTTTTATGAAGCACCTATTTTAGTATGAATGTGGCATGTTCATAAAAAAATATACTTACATGAATGTGCTGAACATTTGGGAGGGAGCTAATGTATTAATTTCTGGGACATTATTAATTCATTCTCTTTATGAAAAGAGATGCAGAAAGAGCTATTTTTAAAGGGAAGACAGGAACATTCTACATCTCACATTCTACAGTCCAAATCAAAAGCAAGAGGCATTGGGTCACTGTTGGTGTGTGCTTATGAAAAAGAAAAGAAAGGAATAAAGGAGGAAGATAAGAAGACTAGAAGAACTCTATAGACAATACTTACCTACTTCCAAAATGTGTACTGGATACATGTCCTGGGTCACACTAGACTGAGCAGCTTAAATAGCATCCTTTTTCACAAAATACAAAATGAGTAGTGCCAAAGTTGTAAAAAATGATGTCTCTGTACAAATGGTTGTAATTTTTTTCTTTTTTTAAGTATAAGAAATATTTCACTAGTATTGCTGTATGTATATACGTGGCCATATAACCAAAGTGATTCTGCAACCTGTACACTTGGAAAATGAGAATTCATACACCATTTGATTCAAATGTATGATATGTCAAGATCATTTATTGTCATGAGTAACTAATAATAAAAAAAAACAAATAAAATAAATACAGAGAAGAAAAAAAAATAAATAAGAGAAATATTTCAAAAATAACTAAATGGTATTAAATATATTTAAATAAACATATTTCAATGTTCTGAAAAGCTGAAGGCTATCTGGTCAATCAACATGTTTTTAAAGATTTATTGGGTGAGCTCTCTATTTATTTAGGACTGGGAATTGAACCCAGAGGTGCCTTACTACTGTACCCCAATCCTTTTTGTTTTTGTATTTTAAGACAGGGTATCACTAAGTTGCTTTGGGCCTCACTAAGTTGTTGAAGCTGACTTTACACTTGCAAACCTCCTTCCTCAGCCTTCCAAGTCACTGGGACTACAGAAATGTACAACTGCATCCAGCTGAGCTCTCTATTTAAAGAGAATTTTTTTTAAAAATAATTATTTCAAAAGCCAAGTTTATCTGTTTGATCTATTCAGATTATCATATATATTATTTCATGTATTTTCTTCTTTCTCATTAAAGCATTCACCAATTGTGGGGTCTGAGATAACATATTGACCAATTGTTCAGAAGTTCTCTTTCATGAGTGCACTCCACACCACTTCATTCCAAGTGAAGCTTGATGCCCCTGGTATTCCCAAAACTAGAGGTGGAAGACAGAGTTGAATTTAATGGAAAAGGGTACTATTCTTTAATGTTGTTTTCTTCTAACCAACCATACTCCACAGAGTGAAGTCTGAAAGTGGAAGGAAAAGGATAATTATTATGATAATTACCATTCTTGAGAAATTTCATTTGTAAGGTCTAGTCTTTATAAGAGCAGAGACTTTGGTCCTGTCTTATCCCCAGAATCCAGGAAATGTCTGGCACACAGTAGGAGCTCAAATTGATTACTTAATTAACTAACTAATTTAATACAATCCTCCTAAGAGAAATGTGAATTATATATTATTAACCTAATTTTACAGTGGGGAAATTGAAGCTCAAAGAAATTGTATAATTATCTCCAATGACAAATAGCTGGTGAGTGACAGAGGCCTGTACTACATTTTCCAGGGAGAAAAACAAACATACCTCTGACTATACATATTTTCTATAATTTGTGAAATATGTGAAATACAAGTTATAGTAAAAGCCATAACTTGCCAGAATCTGTGATATCTTAAGTCAAATATCTTTTTCAGTAAAAAATGGGTAGGGTACTGGCAAAGCTCATGTTACATGCTGGAAGGCTTTGAAATTTAGTGCTTTTTTGAAGCATTACCATTCTGAATTCAAGTGAACACAGTTTGCTTGAACAACATGGTGGATTTGCAGATAATGAATTTATGCAAAGATGGCAAAAATATTAAAAATCATTTCACAGTTGTATGATATTTTGATGTTATCCATTCTGTTACTTCTGGGCTTTCTTGCTCTGTTGTATAAATTATCTAAAGTATACATTTTCTATGAAGGCATTTAAAAAAAATCTTGAATACCCATGTATTTTTAATGAAGCAGAGCAGTCTGCTGAAGAATGCAAAAGGCAACAGTTTTATCTTGTTTCATAAGCACACAGACTGATGGTAACTGGAGAGTGAATCACATTCAGAAAAATCCCCCAGAGAAGATAAACAAGATTGGTAATGATCTCTATAACAACGAACTACAAGAGATGCCCAATAAGTGAAATTTTTAGTAAAAAAGCTTGCTTGGCATTTGACTCAGATTTAACACTGACTATAAACCTTCATTTTTCCATCCAACAGCTAGAACAATAACAAAGCTACAAGGAAAGCATATTTTACATAAGGTAGAGGCAAATTTAGTACAATAACATGGAAGATAAGCAGCTGTGATGCAAATAAATGAGAGGGTATGAAAATCAAAATTCTGTGAGACATTTTAAATTTTTGGTTGCGAAGATTCTAGTGATTACTAATTGTGAAATTATTCATACTGTGGACATAGACACATAGATGATCACATGGAAAGATAGATAAAAAGATACTTTTTCAATTAATTTGAACAATAACCAGCTACAAATCTCACATCACCAAATTTTGACTGAACTACACTTTTTTATAACAAAGGTTGATTCTAAGTTTAACAACAACCAAAACAATAACAACAAACAACAAGAATGAAACAATAGATACTGAAGTACAACCTTCTTACGTAAAAATTAATATCCATTTTGGTGCCAATACCATGCCTATTTTGTAGCTATGGCTCTGTAGTATAATTTAAGGCCTGGTATTGTGATGTTTCCTGCTTCACTTTTCTTGCTGAGGATTGCTTTGGCCATTCTGGGTCTCTTATTTTTCCAAATGAATTTCAGACAAAGGCACCAAAAACATACATTGGAAAAAACAAAACAAAACAAAAAACAAAAAACATACATTCAACAAATTGTGCTGGGAAAACAGGAAATCCATATGCAACAGAATGAAATTAAACCTCTATCTCTCATCCTGCACAAAAATCAACTGGATCAAGGATCAAGGTCTTAGATATTACAGTAGTGCTCCTAATAGAAGAAAAGGTAGGTCCAAATCTTTACCACATCAGCCTAGGATCTGACTTCCTTAACTAGACTCCTAAAGTGCAAGAAATAAAATTGAGAATTGATAAATGGAATAGAATCAAACTAAAAAGCTTCTTCTCTGAAAAGGGAACAATAACGTGAAGAGAGAGTCTACAGAATGAGAGGAAATCTTTACCAAATATATAGAGCGAGTATTAATCAACAGTATATATAAAGAACTCAAAAACACCCCCTCCAAAAAAAAAAAATCCAAATAACCCAATCAGTAAATGGGCTAAAGAACTGAACAGACACTTCACAGATAAAGAAATATAATTGATCAACAAATATATGAAAAAAAAAAGTTCAACATCTCTAGTGATTAGAGAAATGCAAATCAAAACTACACTGAGATTCCATCTCATGCCAGTCAGAATGGCAATTATCAAGAATACAAGCAATAATAAATGTTGGTGAGAATGTGGGGAAAAAGGTACACTTATATGTTGCTGGTGGGACTGCAAATTGGCACAACCACTACAGAAAGCAGTATAGAGATTTCTCAGAAAACTTGGAATGGAACCACCATTTAACCCAGTTATCCCACTCCTATGTTTATACCCAAAGGACTTAAAATTATTATACTGCAGTGATACAGTCACATCAATGTTTATAGCAGCTCAATTCACAATAGCTAAATTATGGGACCAACCTAGGTGCCCTTCAAGAGATGAATGGATAAATAAATTGTGGTATATACACACAATGGAATATTATTCAGCCTTAAAGAATAGAATTATGAGGTGGTAAATGGATGCAACTGAAGAATATCACGTGAATTGAAATAAACCAGTTCCAAAGAACCAAAGGTCAAATGTTTTCACTGATATGCAGATGCTAATTCACAATAAGGTTGGTTAGGGAAAAATAAAGATACTTTGGATTAGACAGAGGGGAGTGAAAAGAGGGGAAAGGAAAAAAAAATAAAAAAAAAAAGAAAATAGGGGAAAGGTTATAGAAGTAGGAAAGATAGTAAAATGGGTCTAATATTATTACCCTATGTGCATTTATGATTACATGTCCTGTGTAACTCTATATCATGTATAACCAGAAGAATGAGAAGTTATACTCCATTTATGTATGACATGTGAAAATGCATTCTACTATCATGTATAACTAATTAGAAAAAAGATTAATTTCAATCCCATTTATTCTTTTTTATTTTTATTTTTTACTTGTAATTGGACACAATACCTTTATTTTATTTATTTATTTTTATGTGGTGCTGAGCATCAAACCCAGCACCTTGCACGTGCTAGGCGAGCACTCTACTGCTGAACCACAACCCCAGCCCTCAATCCCATTTATTCTTAAAATATACTATGGCATTATATAAGGAAAATAAAAACTATAATTTTGAAATCCTAAAATAGTAAAAAATCAAATTAAGATTGAATAATATTTATCATGTTTATTAATGAGGCAGAAAGGAGGACTGAAATCTCTTAAGGTCAAAATCCTTAATACTGAAGAATTAAAACGATCACATATTTAATAATATTACATGTAAATTTCAGGTAACCAATGCTTTATTGCACCTCCTTAAAAATGGTACAGAAATAACTATAATGCCTTAAGAGACAGAGGTCATACAAACATTACTATAAAGGCTATGGTATGTGAAATTTTATTTTTTCAATTAATTTTAACTTCCTAAAACAGATATGATTGTAGAAATGGACTCTGACCCTAAGGAAAAAGGTAACCTATGAAGCTGCTAATGTTTTTCCTTCCCAAAATTCAATCATTTCATATGGCTGAACCTAAAGATAAAAATAAAAGATAATTCATTTATTTCATACACATGCATTAAGCATCGGCTATATTAGAGTTGCTGTGGGGAAAACAAAGATTATTAGAAAAGAGGCTTCACTATTTCACTGGACTCCACTTATAAAAATTTAAAAGTGAGCTTTTAAGATTTTTCTTGATGATGGTCATTAAAGTTCAAGAATGGGCTCTTCTGTGCACTGATCCCTGTGTGTGTGTGTGTGTGTGTGTGTGTGTGTGTGTGTTTCAAGTCATAGCAATAAAATTAATTCCCATAGTCTTCCATTGTGTACCGGCAACTGCTGAGATCTGTGTGATTCCCCTGCTACTATACCATGAAAGCTGGCCTTCAGAGAGGCTACGGCTCAGAGCAGTGCTGAGGGCAAACAGATGGCCCAGTCATTGACCACCATTCTACCATACCACACCCATTATGATTTGGATCCAACATGTCTCCTAAAAATTCAAGTCTCAAAGGTTTGGTCCCCAGTGCAGCAGTGTTCAAAGAAGGTGCCTTTGGGAAGCGGTGGGACTGTAGGAGGTGGGGCCTAATTGGAGAGAAAAAGTCAATTGTGTTGTGCCCTTAGGGAGCATAATTTATCCCCGGCTCATTTTTTTCTCTATCTCTCTCTCTCTCTTTCTCTCCCTCTCTTTGCTTTCCAGTCACCATGAGGTGAGCATTTTACTTGTAGTTACTTGATGCTCTGCCTCACCACAAGCCCACAAGCAACAGGACAAAGGGTAAAATCTCTGGAAAATAAATCTTTCCTCCTCTAAGTTGGTTTTCTCAGGTATTTTGTCACAGTGACAGAAATCTTATAACAAAATACCCATGTTCTGAAAGGAGACAAGGGTCATCTTCATGAAATGCAAGATCTGAAGTCTGAGAGTCCATCATAACATCAATGAAATGACACTCAAGAAACCCAAAAGCTTTGAATATTGATATTGGTTGAGAAAAATACTACAAAGCCAGAAGGTAGACTGGTACCTCATGGTTCAAAGAAACAGAAAGTAATATAAAATAATTGTCACCAAAAAAGGCAGGAGTTTGGCTAGGCTGATGGGGAGGGGAAGAATGAGTGGACAATAGTAGAACTACTCGAATTTAAGTGCCCTGGACCCTGGAGCAGGCTCATGAGCAGCAGTCAAATATCTAGAAATTGTTTCAGTTGGAAGTTAAATCACTGATGGTTTAAAATCAATCATGGTGTAGATATTTATACCTTAGAAATAACTACAGTCAAGGTCAAAAAATTTTACCAGGTTAGAGCCTAAAGAAACTTGAAAATTAAGAGTATTTTTTTTTGTAGGCAATGGGGAACCATTAATCTTGTCCATGTGGTTCTTCATTAAAATAAATCTGACAGCATTATAGATTGTATTGGAGGGCAAGCTGACAGAAGGAAAATCAGTAGGTCACTGTAATAGGCAAAGGGAGGAAATAAGAGGGACAAAAAAGACATAAAGCCCTCCGATGAACACATTCATCAATTAGGTAACTGAGTTGATTAATTGGGGCTAGGGATGGGGACCCAGGGGCTACAAAATTATCTCCCAGGTTTAATTCCCAATAGAGTGGGGAGATAATGACACAAGTAACATAAACAGAAAAGAGCTGATGCAAAGGTAGATTGGACAAAATGAAGGGTTCAAATTTAAACGTGTATTTCAGATACCACAATATGCCCATAGCTACACAGCTAAAGGGGAGTTCAAGAGTTCAAGAGTGAGAATCCAGCTAAAGATAACAAAATAATAGCCCACCTAGGGATCAACTTCTCAGAATAATAGTTTAAGAAATTGGATTAGACACCTGTGAGTAAGAACGAACAGAACAGAGGATGAAGGAGGAATCCCTGGAGAGAACAAACAGGCAGATGTGAGGGGCAGAGGAGGTTTCAGAAAAGAAGACAGAGGATATTCATCGGATTATTAAATAATGATTTCTCTCTGATAACACAAGGTGGAACAAGATCTCTTTAACAAGGAAACTTGTGTACCTGACCATCAATGAAAATCTAGTTTCCAGAGGACCTAGGAAAGCATTAAAAACAGTAGTGATCAATCAATTCACATGTTGTCATTTGATTTGTGGAAGTATAGCAGCTCATTACCTAATAATGCAAACACTGGTATTTACAAAAGCCTCCCAAGTAGACTTAAAATATTTAAGGTCAAAACTTCATTGCCTTGGGACCAAAGCCATTGCAAACATTTGTTTATTGACCTTTCTTTTTTATTTTATTCTTTTAACTTGGCAAATGATTGGTTGGGGAAGTATGAGAAAGCACAGTGAAACACCAATTATCTTGATTGCTCCAGGAAGAAACTCTTCCTGTTGCTTTGAGTTTTCTTGGTAAGGCAGCAGAAAAATAAAAACCATTTTTTTTTCCCTTCAAATCCTTTGTAGTTAAACTATTGTCTACAGCGGGAGAGAACGGAAGGGAAACAGGAACTACTGGGGAATGATATTGGTCAAATTATATTGTCATAATGTATGCACGGAAGGATATGCAATAAAAAAAATCCCACCATTATGTCCAACTATAATGCACTAATAAAAAAATACAGAAAAAGTAAAATATTTTCTAAAATATCTAGGTTGCTTTCCAGTGCAATTAGTAATATTTAAAGCCTTAAAAGTCACAGAGTCCTATTCTCTAGAACTGTGTTTCAAAGTCTGCCAGTTAAACAATATCTTTGATTCAATATTCAAATTCAATGGTAATTTGATTTGTATAGAATTTATAACAGTACATATCTTTATTATAGTTAGAAAGTATATTCCTCCTTTGTAACTTCACTATTTTACATAGGTCAGACTATGATTTTGTCCTTTGTTTCTTGTAGAAATTTCTCCTTCCGTCTTTTAATGTCTCTTAGAGCATTGTTCAGGGTGAACAAGTGATGATAAACCAGATGAGATAATGATAAGATCTTTGATTTCAAGAACTGTATTTATCCTTTTATCTTCCTGTGCATAGGTTTGTCTGTTGGGTTTTCAGACTTTCCATTTTCCCTTATCAGAGTTTTATTTAGAATGCTGAATATTTTCTGGCCACAAAGCAGTCACAAATTAGTACAACCTCTAATAAAAATCAAAAGCAGTCATGAAGAGTGGTCATAAAGGGCAAAATTGATCATTAAAAGTCAAGCCTGTGATAAGCAATGTGTTACGGTTTAGTAGGAGGTGTTCCCCAAAAGGTTATGTGTGAGACAATTCTGGAAAATTCAGAGGTGAAATGGTTGGGTTATGAGAGCCTTAACCTAATTATGCCTTAATTCCCTTGTGTGGATTAACTGGGTGGTAACTGAAGGCAGGTAAGGCGTGGCTGTATGTCACTGGAGGACATGCCTTTGGGGCATACATTTTGTCTCTGGTGGGTGGAGCTCTCTCTGCTTCCTTGTTGATGTGTCCTGAGCTGCTTTCCTCTGTCAATCCCTTCCGCTTTGATATTCTGCCTCACCTTGAGTCCACAGCTATAGAGTAGTTGTCTATAGACTGAGACTTCTGAAATTGTGAGCCCCCCCAATAAACTTTTCCTTCTCTAAAATTGTTCTTTTCAGGTCTTTTCATCACAATGGTAAAAATGTTGACTAAAACATCCTGCATTTCAAGTTATGTTGACCTGGAGCATAAAAATGGTGAAACACATATTACACAACAGCAAGACTCCCAGTTATGGCTGTAAACTGCATTTACAAAGGGACTGACAATCAACAAAAAGGTGACTCTGAAGGAACACGGGCTTACAAATAGGAAAAGGAGAGACAGAAAAGTCAACACAGGTGGCATCCTACACCTGAAATGCAAAGAACATTCCCTATGATTACACACTGAGAGAGACTCTTCATTCAGAGAGATCAGCATAGGTGGTATCAATTTTCATAAGCAAAGAAAGAAATAGGAAAGGTGCAATCACAACATGTTAATATCAAAATGAAATGCTTATACTGAAACTGAATATTCATAGAATGAAAATCGTATTGCAAGATTTAGTTTGAAAACAATCAGTCCATAAAAGAGAAAGACCCAATAAATATTATAAATACAAATAGAGCAATAAAATTATTCATTGGAAAACAAACCTGGGAAAATGCCCTAAGCACATTTAAATTAGAAAACAAATTTATCCTTTGTTCTAGCTTTGCCTACTCAACAAACTCCTTCCTTTTACATGCACTCATTATAATATAGATTCTAGATTATATTTGACATCCTCAGCAGAATTCTCACCTTAAACTTCTTGTCCTAGTAACTTAATAAATATTAATATAGGTGTTGAGGTTTCATAGACTTCAAGGAAGTTTATGCTATTTATGCAGGGAGCTGGTACATGTTTGACAAGTCTGGATCAAGGGAAATAGATAACATTTTATTGAAGTAGGGATTTCTCCAATTATGTCTGCACCAAGAAGAATCCTTAAGGGAAACTGAGAATGGGTTAGGACACTGTAAAGCTACAAAGATCTATTATAGGGAGGTAATAATAGGAGGGGCAGGGAAGACATGCCTCTCAGAATTCCTAGGCTGGGTATTTTTTACAAATGGAAAGAAAGGAATATAGAAAGGTTTAGAGGAAATAGTATTTGCTTTTAATTTGCTACTTATTGATGTCTCCTTGCCACAAACCATACTGATTTCCACACCAAAGCTGAACTCCTTCAATTTTCAAGTCCCTTTCTGAATAGACCACCCACTAGCCTGTCTCCATGACCCATTCTAGTTGGGGTGGCACTCCCTTTGCCCCATGGGCATCAATGGTTGTTTCTGCTTTCACTTTTGTTCTCTTCTCCTAGAATGCTGGTTAGAAAGTTATCAAGAAACAACCTTGCAAAAGTCTTCCTTGCTCATTCTAAAATTGTCAGACTTTTTATTTTCTAAACTCTGACTGCCTATGCTGCAGAACTACTTTAAACAAATCAGCTGCTAATCATTATTCTTCATTGCATTTCCCTTCCACAAATAATTATTTAAGCACAGTTATTCACTAGATATTGAGGAACACAGACCCTGGGTATGCAATGATGAGCAAAACCTTAAAACTGGAGGAAATTTATATGTGTAGTCAAGGGAAAGACACAACTAAAAATGGTACTTTAGATTTTATTTTTTAAAACAAAATTGTTTTAAAAAATAAAATGGTACTGAAAATTGTGTGTTTGTTTTCTAACATTATCTTATTTTCTTCTTAGACCTTGTTCTTACTTTCTCTTTAGACCTTGATGAATTTTACAAGTCTTTGCAATTAAAACAATAGAATTTTGTGATATACTCAATCTACAGAATTTGTCTTAACATACCAGATAATGGTAATCATCCTGAATTCCCCATTCTGTCTTTGCTACTTCTCAGATTTTCCAATTCCCAGACAGTATCACCTCCAACCAGTCACTCAACCTTGCAGTTCCCTGACTCCTTTCATTTGCTTCTTCCATATTTCATTAATTGAAATTGAACTTCCTAAGTTGATTGAACTTCCTGAGACTTTTTCACATCCATCTATGTCTTTCCATTCCCACTGCCCTAGTCCAAGATCATGTTCTTGTTCTTGTCATTTCTCACCTTCCCTATCACAAAGCCTCCTTTCTCCCCTCAGTTAGTCCTTTCTCCACATTGTTCAGAGTGACTTTTTTTTTTTTTTTTTTGTACCAGGGATTGGACCCAGGAGCACTTAAACACTGAGCCACATCCTCAGCCCTCTTCACATTTTATTTAGAGACAAAGTCTCACTAAGATGCTCAGGGCCTACCTATGTTGCTGAGGCTGGCTTTGAACTTGTGATCCTCCTGCCTCAGCCTCTGGAGCCACTGGGATTATAGGTGTGTGCCACTGTGCCCAACTCAGAGTGATCTTTATTAAATCCACATCCAACCATGTCCCTTGTCTAATTAAAATTGTGGATGGCTATCTATGTACCTAATAAGATAAAACCTGATTATTAGCAGAGGATGCAATGTCCTTTGGTGTCTTGAAAAAAATCTGCCTCTTCCTTTCTAATAGTTGACATTCAGGAGTGTTGTTCTTGAAATTCCCTAAACATTATATGTCTCCACACTCCTGTTTATTCTAAAGAATGTTTTTTTTTCCTTTCTCCTGTATGCATTTTAGGTAATTTAATAAAGTTGAACACAGGGCACAGTCTTTTCTAAGAGGTCTTCTCTGAACCAACCACTCCCCATGCCTTAATCCAGTTTTTGGAATGGAGTAGGTAACTTTTCTTAAAACCTTCTTCTGTATCTCCATCATTAAATTCTAAAATAATTGCATGTATCCTCCATCACACCAAGATGTGTGAAGCAAGGCATCCTTTATGGGAAGATGCTGTTTGTTTCTAACTCTGCGAACCTACTTCAAAGCACATCTTCTGGCACAAAGGAAGTTTTCCTTAATGAATGAATAAATGCATGCAACAAGTATTCAAACACTTGTAGGTTCAATCGACACCAAGTTCTTGGGAAACTAAATAGAATTTTATGGTATTTAACATGTCTATTAAGAAAAATACTAAGCTTAATTCCATTACAAAAGTGAAGATATTTTAAATTAATATACTTTATGATCAGAAATAAACACATCAAATTTACAAGTGACTTCTTAGCAGGAAGTTAATAAAAAAGAAATCTCACCATTAATTAGTCCTAGAAATTGTCTGTGGCATTTGATTTGTTTCTTTTGAGCTTTCTGTTAAAGAAGCTTTAAGCTAATAGCAGGTACTTTAAAATATTCTTCATTCCTCTCTGAGAGTTGTAATTATGTTCATCTTCAAAACAATCATCTCTAACAATATTTCTTTTACTTCTTACATGAATTATATATACTAATGGATCTTTAAATTGCAGATTGGCACATATATATGGAGCTTCAAAAGTAGCCCAATAAGATCTATATAATTTATTATTTAAATAAAATTATTATTTTTAATTTTCTAATACTACATCACAACTGAAAATTCTTAATTCAATTTTAAATGAATAATGAAATGTATTATACTCATCTGTATAATGAGAAATTTAAGCTAATATAATCTCATAAGCACAAGTAAGCTGATAACTTTTTCATATGGACATATGCATCAATGATTATTCCAATTATGTGTTCATGTATGTGTGTATGTATGTGGGGATTGAACCCATGACCTCAAACATGCTAGGCAAATGCTGTAGCACTGAAGTACATCTCCAGCCCAACAACTATTTTAATTAAGTCTGTTACTTCTTTTAAGAAACAAATGGAATATAAGGTCATACTTGAATGATCATGTGATTCAAGGAAGATTGCTAAAACAGTGATATAAGTAACTAAAATGAAATAATGCATAAGTTTCAACATTGAAAATCATTATTATACTGATGGTAATCTTTACATTATGTTTTATATTCCTATTAATATATATATATATTTACATATATTCAATTTATTTAAAATTAATACTTATTATGTATTTTAAGATTTAAAATCAAGTATAGCATGGTAAAGAAAAGAATAGAAGGAAGGCCTAGAGATAGATTTCAGTCAGAAACAAAATGACTGGAAATCATACATTTTTCCTCAGTACAAGTTGTGCCAAACCACTCTTAAACACTAGGACCTGAATCCCAAGTAACAGGTTCTTAGAGGGCAAATCCAGGGAGTTAATATTATTTTCAGTTTAGTTTTAATGTCATTCAAAATATATGCACAGACCTAATTGAGATCTTTCACCAAAATTCTAAATGAAATTCCACAATAAGAACATTTTTTCCTATATAAGGTGGATTTCTGAATAGATAATTCAGAGTAAGGAAAAGGGAGGCAAAGCCTAACTATGTAATCATCAGTCATTTATCTTTTAAGTTTGAAAAATAATGTCAAAATGAAAATAATGCTTAATGCCTCCAAAAGAATGGTATATATAGAAATGAGGGGGAAAAATCTTTACTATTAGAAAAGCATAGCTTTATCAATCATGATGTGAATTATAAAACTGGTAACAAACACCTCTCTGATAGTGAGTTTAATTATATGAGATTTGTTATGGTTTAAATATTAGGTAATCCCCAAAAGCTCATGTGTGTGACAGTTCAAGAGGGTTAGAGGTGAAGTGATTGTATTATGAGAGGCTTAACCTAATCAGTTCATTAATCCATAGATAAGGATTAACCTAGTGGTAACTGTAGGCATGTAGGATGTGGCTGGAGGAGATGTGTCATTGGGGGTGTACCTTTGGGGCATATATTTTGTCAGTGGTGAGAGGAGTCTTTCTGCCTCCTGATGCAATGTTCCCAGTTTCTTTCCTCTGCCATATACTTCCACCGTGACGTTCTAATTCACCTCAGGCCCCAATGAATGGAGACAGCCATCTATGAACTGAGACCTCTTAAACCATGATCCCCCAAATAAACTTTTTCTCCTCTAATTGTTCTTGTGAGGTCTTTTGGTCACAGCAATGAAAAAAACTGACTACAGCAAGACTATATAATGGTAGAAAAAATAAATATTAAAACATTTATGTTATTAATCTAATTCCATCATGAGCATATTTTACTCAGGACATAGCATATCACTTTAAAAACAGACAGTATATATTTACCATATTAATTATTAATGATTATAATTTTTATGAAATTAAAGTGTTCTGTGTTATACAGAAATCTTCCACTATTTATAAATTTCAGTTAGAAACTTGAAATCCCCTTATAATTCACCAATATAGCTGGTGTACAGTATAAATGTCTTGCCTTTAACAAAATTCAGCTTTCATTGATATTACATAATATTGCTGGCACAAGAGAAATTACTGGTAGCATGTTTTATTTATAGCTTTATAATCCATGAAAAAAAATGAAAAGACAAGAAAAAAATTTTCCTGTTGAATAAATATTAAAATAATATCAGATTTATGGAAACGATATCAAGATGAAGACAAGACATTTATTTCCTAAGCAGACAGGAGTGTACAGACATTTTATTCCAGTGTCTTTACTTTGCTCACACTAAGTGAACGATGCAGAGATAAGTATTTTGTCTGAAACACACTGTTGTTGGAGAAATAAAATTTCTGTTGAGACACCAACATGTCATGAGCCTACCTTATCATAAATATACCTAATCTTATGTATCATTTTTAAGTTCCTGGGAAATGCCATATTTTAAGTGAATATGATTTCTACTTTGGTAAAACTGATATCTGTGTAATAAAGTATAAAATAATGGGTTTTTTAATTTTTTTATTAGTTGCTCAAAACATTACAATGATCTTGACATATCATACATTTGATTCAAATGGGATATATAATCTTATTTTTCCACGTGTACAGATTGCAGGATCACATTGGTTATACAGCCACGTTTATACATAGAGCCATACTAGTGTCTATTGTATTCTGCTACCCTTCCTATCCCCCCTCCTAAAATAATGTTTTAACAAGGAGTGTTCTAAAAGAATTTGAGACAAAATTCATAATTTGTGATTTCTACATGCAAGTCAGTGGATCTGCTCACATGTTATCTACTGTGTTAGGAACTGTAAAATGCAGTACCTTTTAAACTTTTAGCTGTTTAAAAATATGTAACATAATGACACACATAAAATATGATAACATTTATCAACACCTGGAGTACATACATGAGTTTGCCTTCAGAGAAAGGCAACTGCCCCAAACCTCCAGCTACTCTGAAGGCCAAGAGAACCTAGAGCTCAGTATATCTTACACTTGTAACCTATGAATGACACACCTTGTGAGACGCTGTGACCAAAAAGTAATGAGAAATATATTTCATCTCTCCTGCCAGCTTGAATCAATTGGTGATACTCTCTTTAATGGGGTGACCACAGTTTATTCTGGTTTACACAGGACATTTCTACTTTAATACAGATAGTCTTATGTCCCAGAAACCATATTTAATTCCAGGCAGACAGTGACGGCTGGCCAATGTAATCCAATTAATGGGAAATATTCCAATTCTGGGAGAAATGTGGACATTTCCCATTTTTCCATTGGAAAAAAAATGCCATAGGTTTGAGGATGATGAGATGTGACATGTGAGTAACTTCCTTGAGTGCCAGGTAAGTCCTTTCCATGTGGATGAACTATCCAGAGAATGGTTCATATGCAGAAATACAAGCAGAGCTAAAGAACAGACTTGGAGTTAGATAAGAACCTAAAGTAACCTATAGGATAAAGGGAAGAACATTAAAGAGGAAGTTAAGATTGAGGTGGCATAGGGAGATAAAAATATAAAAAGTTTTGTGAAAATATGACTCAGATGTAGTCAGGCAGTTTAAAAATGTAAACAAAGACCATTGACAAGGGCCAGGCATGGTGGCACACATCTGTAATCTCAGTTACTTAGGAGGCTGAGGCAGAATGACCACAAATTCTAGGTCAGCCATGGAAAGTTGGCAAGATCCGGTCTCAAAATTTAAAAAAAAGAATTTAAAAAGAGGTACATGCACACACAAGCGCGTACATGCTACCATTGACAAGAGATATGTACATTTCAAACGGAGGCAGGTGAATGCTATCAGAGTAAGGAGGATTCCTTAAGGAACCACATCTTGAGGCCACTCTTGCTAGGCAGTGTGGAATGCACTGGGTGGACCATTCTAGTCCTTGGCCTCCATTTTCTACTTACTTGAAAGTGTTTCTCTGGGGCAGGCACCAGGATATCACGGCCTTCACCCTGATAAACCTGATGTACCCTGTGCTGCATGGTTGATTCCTAATGATCTCTCTGGGGAGAGTAAGGAAGGATAGAAAATATGGAGGTGGCACACAATGGAGAAATGAGGAAAAGTAAAAAAGAAAAAGAAGAAGAAGTACTATGGGGATGATAATCTTAGATTTCTCCTAATTTCTGAGGTACCTAGTCTTCAGTATAGGGATGAACTGCATACTATCAATAATAAAATGATAATGTCAGTGACATGATATCGATGATGTTGGTGATATCCAAGCACCTGCGTGCCAGGAACTGTACCTTGGGATTTCTATGTATCTCATTTTTTATTGTCATCACAATACAGCTGCCCATATGACTATAGAAACACAGATACTGAATAGAAACTCTGATGTTGGACTACATAAATGAGTGAGAATGTCAAAATTTGTTATTTAAAATAAATGTGGTTTTCATAAACAACTCACAAAAGTAAGATATACCATTGTCTTAAGGTAGATAGTATATTTCCTATGCTCTGTAATTCTATATCCAATTGTCTATATTTGAGACATTTTTTAAAAATATAGAGAAGCTGATGTAAGGCATGGATCTGACCAACTGTCATTATCTATTCCAAAATGACAAAATGTAGACAAAAATAGTTCACTTAAGACTTCCAACCAAATAAAACATTAAAAGAAACTAATACAATAGAGCTGTGTGTTTTTAATGAAAAAAAAGAGTTTGAATAAATATGAAAATAGTAACAACTCTGGTGATTTTTAAAAGCACCTGCTGTTTTAGAGTGCTGGGAAAGGCATAGTTGAAGTAAAGAAGTAGCAACCAATTACATTTTATAACACCTGGGAGCCAGTTAGAGGCAAACTCGCTCTGCTCATGTTGAAAAATGCTGTCATTTTTGTAAATTCTGCTTTTCATCCTCATGTTATTCTTCCATAATATGATAAGTTCGATCTTAGAAGGCAGCCTTTGTTATAGCATGTGGGCTCAGAAACCAGGTCAACTGGGTTTGGATGCTTGTTCCTTAATTTTATAAATTGAGTTGTGTTGGGTGAAAACCAAATCTTCTTCAGGCTGCATTTATCCTACCTGAAAATGGGCATTACTAAAATTGCCCTCACACATATGATATATAAATGAAGAGCTTCTTTTTTACTGGTGCGGTGGCTCACGCCTGTAATCCCAGCAGCTCTGGAGGCTGAGACAGGAGAATCGAGAGTTCAAAGCCAGCCTCAGCAACTGTAAGGTGCTAACTAACTCTGTGAGACCCTGTCTCTAAATAAAACACAAATTATGGGGTTGGGGGTGTAGCTCAGTTGATAGAGTTCTTGCTTTGCATGCACAAGGCCCTAGGTTCTAATCCCCACCACAAAAAAAAAAAAAAAAATAGGGCTGGGGATGTGGCTCAGTGGTCAAGTGCCCCTGAGTTCAATCCCCAGTACCAAAAAAAAAAAAAAAGCTTCTTTTTCCTTTTTTTTTTCTTCTTTAGAATTTACCCCAGCTTTCTATTTAGTTAGCAAGATGAACTGACATTCAGAACTTATTCCAAAACCTTTCCTTCATATGCTTTCAATTACCTTGCTTCTCCTGGGTTTTGCTCTACTTATCAGATTAGCCTACCCCTGCAACCAAATCTAATCTGAAATGGATCCTTTTATCAAGTTGAACAAAGTCCTAACTTCTATTAAAAACAAATCCACAAATACAACCTCGTTTAGCAAAGGTTCTTCATGTTGTGGGAAAATGGTAGTCCTGCACTTTTTTTGCCCTGTGGTTTTTGTTTTAGTTTCAGTTTTGCTTTGTTTTGTTTTTGTTGGTGCTGGTGGTATGTCTCATATGTTCTAAGCAAGCTAAGCACTCTGTCCTTTAGCTATACTCCCATTCCCTTGTCCTGTTTTAAATTATGTATGGTATTGCCCTTAGGTATAGAATTTAGGTATAAGTAAGGTATAGTACTGTATTTTCCTGTCATGTTTCAAAACTACATATGGTAATGTACCTTGTCTTGGCCAATAAATACATAAAAATAACGTGTAGTACTTCAGGACAGAAGTTTTAAGAATCAGTACTTCACCACATTCTCTCCTGTTCACTTAGCCTCCAGTCATAGTCCAGATAGTAGCTGTTGTTTTTGGTGGGTCCTAGCTTAAAACAATCCATATGCTGCCTGAATGAGATATAGGCTCTTTACTTTAAGCCATATGGTTTGAGGGTGGTGTTTTCCCACAACATAACCTTACCCATCTTGAGTGAAATAAAAGATCATGATTAAGAGCACACCTGTTTAAACCCCAGCTCTACACTCATACATATGCCTACAGGGTACTTATTTGCCCCATTTTTAAGTAACTCAGAGTAATTTACTTTCCTTATATCTGATTCAATTTTCTCATCCCCATAAAATAGGGATCATGCTAGTATCTATTAATTAAATGGTATATATGTAACATTTGAAGAACTATGATCAGTACATAGTACGTGCCATATGCCGGAGACCAACTGAGACCAAAAAGGAAATATTCCTGATATTAAGGAACTTAAATATGGTAGGAGAAATAAATAATGACAATTAGAACTTGCAATGATAGTACATGAAGGGAAGTTCAAGCAGAATCATGTAAAACTTTAAAGAAGTGAAAACATTTTTTACATGGGAAACAGAATACCCGGTGGTTGGTACAGTATTTTCACAAATAAAAAAAGTTAAAAGGTAAAGATGAAGGAATTGTGTAGTCGTAGTAGTGAGACTCTTAGACAATGAAACTAGCATGGTGTAATGACCAGGTGAGCTTGCATAAGAATATCTGGTAAAGAATTGACTTGTCTATGCAATATTCAATTCTCCATACATATGTCAAGATTCTTATCCTGAGGTAGTCAAGACCAGGTCATGGGCTGCAACTACCATCTACTTTTTTTAAAAGTATATCGTCTAATACAGTGAAACATGTAAAGGGAACTCTTACAAACTCTGTTGGAGACTACAAACAGAAAGATCCCTTGTTCTCTTTTTGGATTAAAACCCTAATGAGCTGTTTAGAAGTTTTACACATCTTCCTGAGTTTAATACCTGAGCACACAGCGCAGTTTCCACAGGTGTGAGTGTATGTCAGCAAGTGCTATAATTCCATGTAGAAACTGGGTCTTTGAAAAGAGCTCAAATCAGCATGTTGGAACATCTGTGCAAATACACAAATGCACAGTAAGTTGGAGGAAATCTGATTCATAGATTTAAACCAATCCCAGGTCATTGTGCAAATCTTCAGTTCAACATGTAATATCAGGATTATTATTTTTCTAGGGTCCTTTTCATTTTCTCAAATAAGCAGATACTTTTTGTTCTAGCAAATAGGACATATTGCGGGGTGGGAGGCAAGCACAGTGCTAGGGACAATTTTTCCTAATGGGTCCATTGGAAACACAGAGAAAGGAAAGCCAAGAGATTCTCAAAGGCAGAGTGTGGGGCCAGAAAAACAACTGCTGCATATTGACACAAGGCCTACCAGATCCGTAAGGATCAGCAATTCAGTGAAAAGATGTCTGAAGCATAATGGGAAGGGCCTGTAACACAGAGCATATTTGATATGCTTTTACTAAATTAAATGTGTAAACTCTTTGAGGGTAAGAATCATGTCTTGCCTCCTTCCCTGTTCCCGGCAACACACCTGGAACATGGCAAGCAGGCAATAAATATTTGCTAATGAACACACAGATGCTCAGATGCACAAGGATGTGAATAGACACCATGCTTCTTGTGTACAATATGACATTGAAGACACAAAGTATTTTAAAGAGGTTAGGGTTTTGTTATTGTTGTTTGTTTTTGTAGCCTTGAAAAGATTCATGACTGAATGTCTAGGGATTCAAAGATGCTCAAATCAAGTCCCATTGATATTTTGCTCAGATTTCAAGAGAATCCTGAATTTTCAAGTAATAGTAAGTGGGATAAAATATTTTTCTCTCTCTTTCATACTTTCCTGGCATGTCATTAAATCTGGGTATTCTGCAGTATGGATTTTTCCCACCTTCAAGTAAACACAAGCTTCTTGTCAGTTCTGACCAGAGTTCAAAATAACACAGGGAGTCTAGGTGACAGCATTTGCAATTTTTTTCCCAGTTCTTTTGACATTAAGAGTAAACTTAGGTTCCTGCTTAGCATGTTTTCTCTGTGGTTGGGGTTGGGGATCAGAGTTTAAAATGATGTTCTCTCCATCGCCTTCAAAAAACCTTAATTGGAATGTATTCTGAATGCGTTTTTATTTTGCTATCTTTAAAGAGAAAAACATGTTGAGAAGAAAAGGCTTTGAAAACTGATTCCAAAGAGAAAGGATTTCAGTATAGTCTTAAACAATCTAATAAGCAGTTTATTTCTCTTTCATTGAATGCCCTGAAAAGAAAATCAGGAAGCACACAAACAAAACCAAAATCGATTAACTCTTCTCCTCCTCCAGCCCTAACTGCTGTTCACTCCACAGGAAAAAGAAAATCACAGTATACGATTTGAACTATCCTTTATTAAAATGTGCGCCCCTTCCTGGCAGGCAGTCTATTTATCCAACAGTCTTGTCCACCAACAGTGGCTAAAAGCAGAGAAGTGATTCTGGTGTCTTTTGAAGTTATGCAGAATGCAGGTGTCTGTGCTGATATCAAAGGAGATAATAGATGTAAAAAGGTTTTGAAAATAATAATTCAGGACATAAGTGAACATTACTTCTGTTATCAGTTGTTCACAAGTTAAAGGCATTACTCATCTTACCAGTAGTATTATACAATGTGATCTTCCAGAACAAAAGGTGACTCTGGATTAACACATTCTAAAACTGCCTAGCTCTTCTGCTTCACCAAAAGTGCAAAGATAGAAACCTCTAAAGAAAAAAATCCAATTGCACCCCCTTCGAAATAATCAAATGAAGTATAAAAATTAAGCAAAGATGACATCTCAAAAGGCTACACTATGTTATAGCTGTGAGCATGATCACTATAAGGAACACCAATCTCAACTGTAGTCACAGTAAAAGCTGTGTAGCTATAGTTAGCTGAGCACCTTCTGTGTTTGGGCATTGATCATGGCCACCTTACAGAAGAGGAAACTGGAACAAAACAGAGATGTTTGAGTTCACATGGGCAACTTTCTCATACCTAGCAACTAATGGAGCCAGTACTGGATCCCTGGCAGCCCAACTAACTGCTAACTAGGTGGCTTCTCATGAAGAATTAGCAAAGAGCTTTGCAGTGAATATCAAAAATATTTGTTGCATGAATTCAAAGATGTTTCCTCTTTGCCTAGCTAGCAAGTACAGAATAGAATTCTAGCCTCCCAAAGATATGCATGTCCTTGTCTCCAAAACCTGTAAAATATCTTACTTTATATAGAAAAAGGGACTGTGTAGAAGGGATTACATTAAGGATTTTGAGGTGAGGAAATAACCCTGGATGACCTGGGTAGGCCTTAAATGTAATCACGATGGTAATCACAAGAGAGAGGCGCAAGAATTGGCAGAAGAGAGGTGGTGATGTGACAATGCAAGGAGAGATTATAGGGATGCAACCAGAATCTAAGGGATGCTAGCAGCTCTACAAGTTGGAAGGGACAAAGAACATAACCTTTTCCGAAGCCTCTGAAAGGAACCATCCCTGCTGAAACCTTTATTTTTAGCGCCGTATGGACTCTTTTGGACTTCTTGCCTCTAGAACTGTAACATGATAAGTTTGTGTTTTTTTAAGCCACCAAGTTTGTGGTAATTTGTTAAAGCAGCAGTAGGACACTGATACATATGAATTTGTTTGTTTTTGTTTTGAGGGAGGATTCATCATCCAATGGATGCTTTTTCCTGGGACTCCAAACTAACAGGAATTCACCTTGATGATGGCCTATGTTTTGGTGTTTTCTATGTAGTAGCACTGAAATTTGATTCTTAGGAAAACCAGTGGGTCACCTTAACTCAAAGTGAAAATATCATAAATGGAAAGGAAAAAAAAAAGGTCTTTCAAATAGGAGACAATGATTCATTGTTTGGATTTAGAAATAAATTCAATTCCATGCTTACAAAATAACTTATTGGACTAAGAATTGATGTGTTTAAAATATAAGTTAATAGTAGTATTCACAGCAGAACATTGTAGTCACAGTTCACACGGAGTAGCAGAAGACGGGTGCACTAAATTAAACTCAACTTCTAAAACCAGGAAGGCTAATTCATTATAAAGCTAGCAAACTCAACTTTAGAGAGCCAATAAGGAAGTGTGTTTCCTTCATCCCTCCCCTTACCACCAAGAACATCTCCAGCTACCTTAGAATAGGAACACCTGAGTGTCTGATATGCAGTTTCCTATATTGGAGACATATCAGATAAGAGACAGGGGACAGGTCAGGGCTCAGTTAAAGCTTGCTTAATACTTGAAATCACACACAAATATGGAGGGTATAACAGAATCCTTGAAACCTATCAATCTATTACCATTTTTTCTAAATCTGACAACCTAAGAAATAATATGCTACTAACAATGATAAGAATAATAACCTTACAACATTATACTGATTAATTCAAAGCACTTAATTGAATTATTTAAAAAACCAATTATCATTTGCTACAGCTGCTTTTAATTTTTTTAACACTTATCTCTTTGCAGTAATCTAAATTTATCAGGTACAGTGCTCTTTCCCACCTCCCTTTCCAGCTCTCCTATCTATTTAAAGCCATATATGTGCACTCTGTTTAACTGCTAGTGGGTGGAAGACCCTTAGTGTATTTTCTCACATATTTTTATACATTTATATTGATTTTTTTAAATTTAAAATTTTGAACCAAAATTATTTTTTTAATGTGGTAATTTATTGGGGAAAAGTTCATTTTTTTCCTCTACCACCCCAAGTTATGCTAACTATGGTTTGGTATATCTCCATCCTCCTATACCCATTCTAAACTATACAAAATAATTCATGGTATACAGGGTAAGGTTCTTTCTTACATATTTTTGAAAACTTGCTTTTCCTTCTCATTTTCTCCTATTTAACATTGTAACAGAGTTCTCTTTTCCTTTTTGCACACAGATATCTGTCCTTTGCTTGCTAACAGTTGTATTGTATTCCATAATATATAATTTAACATTCCCTCATTATAATTAATATAGTGGTTATTTCAACTTATTGCTAACTCAACAAATCCCCAGAGTACTCATGGTGTGAATTATGCCTTTTCAGTCCTGGGTTCCTGGGTGGATGGACAAATATTCTTCCACCCCCCACTATATAGAGATATTGATGCAATTAGATGTTATTACCCAATTAGACTTCTCAGTGGGCTTGTTCTAAGTTACTCTGGCTTTGTTTTTGCTTTTGTAAATCCAAATATGTTAAATCAAAATGAGAGTATTAAAGTATTCTACCTTAGTAAACATACTGGTACACAGAAGATGTAAATGCATGTGGACCAACTGACTGAATGACTACCACTCAAACATCAAATGTAAAGTTAAATGTTCTTCTTTACTTTGCTTCCCAAACCTCAGTTACAAAATGTATCCTCAATTTTCATAAAGAAGAGTCAAGAGGTATTGCCATTTAACTTCCAAAATATTGTGCATGGAGGAACTTAGGGAAAAAAATGCTGTTTTTGAAATGAAAATGTTTTTGTAAGTCTGCATTTGCCACTTACTATTTGAACAACAACAACAACAAATGTAAACTTGGGGAAAGGGACAAATGCTTAAGACAGCAAACCCTCAAAATGACAATAAAAGGCCAGTATTGTGATGAAATAACCAGCTGTGGAAAGACTGTTTAGTGCAGTAGAGGCTATTTCTCTACCAAATTGGCCTTTTCCTTGAGGTTTTTACAATGCCCGGATCACACATTCGAGCATGATGTCTGCCTGCAGAGCACAGATATAAAATGCCAAATCCCATGAAACAGCATATAGTTATTTAGTATTTTGGAAGATTATTGTTTTCTTGACTAACATGCTTAAGCTACTATTGCTAAGATTCATGAAATCACTGCTGTCTGCTAAAGGCATATTGGTAACAAAAAATCTTCTAACAAGATTAAAGTAACATTGTACTAATACACAGTTGAAAATGGTGTACAATACACTTCTCTTTTTGTGCAATGCATATAATGAGCATTTTATTTTTGCTTGACATTAGCTAGTTCTGCAGGTGTTTTAGTTTATACAAACATGTTTGTGAAGTCAGATTATACACAGCAGATGCAAACATTAATTTTCAGTCTGAAATTTTGATAATTCTTTGTAATTTTGTTTCCTTTTTGAGGTTTAGGCACACATAAAATATTTATTTACTATCCATGGTACACAACTTAGAATACTTCCTGGCATATAATAATTACTCAAGAAGTGCTTGCTAAAACATATAATGTCAATATGATGGTAAAATACAAAGATAAATTAGAAAGAACACTTGAACATCTTTCTGTTCTTGACCAGCATTATGATTTGGGGCAAGATGCCAATATCACCATTCCTTGATTACATTTATCTATAACATATGCAAATCTATGACCATGTTCTGTGTATGTGCCAGTCTGAGGGAGTGGAGTACAAGGAAGAAAGTCAAGATTATCTCTGTATTTTCTTTAGTCTCCAAAATACAGAAGAGTTAAAAAGATGACATTCCTGTCTTGGAGGAACTGGTAAAATTGTAACCTATTTTTATAGTAACTCATTAAAAAAAACACATCTCTATTTATACTTAAAATGTATGTAGATTAAAATGTCTAGGAACATGTGAAAAGCCACTATTACTCAAATTCATAAACATCTGAAATATATCATTGTATGCCAACTGCAAGGAGGCTTCTGATAAAACTCATGGATTGAAGTAGTTGTTCCTAATTCTCTTTGAATTTAGACAATTGGTGATTTTTATTTATACTGTACACGTGAGGCATTTTTATAAATGATTGTGTATATAGGATGAGCCACAGGACTGGCTTTTAGGGTCAAACTTGATTTTCACTTTTGGCTTAGGTGGCTCACCACTTATGTAAGCTCCAGTTCCTTCATTTCTAAAATACACACATTACCCACTACCACATGGAGTTGTTGTAGATTAGAGATCTACTGCCTCGCTACATGCAGTAATGTATGTCTGTCTGACTCTTATATTTATATGCCCTAAATTTTCCCTAAGACATTTTTTCATACTTTATAATCTTGAAGGTAAAAAGTCTTTCTAATTATGTCTTAAAACCAAAAGCACAAATTTCACCACATCACAATTTTAAAAAGCTTTCCCTTTTTCTTTTTTGCATATCAAAATGAAACCATAAGCAAAATTTAAAATACTGGGGAAACAAATGTTTTCATTACATTCCCCTAGTTGAGTGTATATGTAAAAAGTTCACTCAAATAAATAAAAAAGGGCCAGTGGCCCAACAGAAAAATGGAAAGAGGTTATTACCAACAGAAGGTAGATAGCTGTTAAGCATATAAAAGATAAATAACCTTACCCATGATGAGAAAAATGCCAATTTCACACTGTCAGGTGCTACTATTTCTCACCCTTTAGACAGGAAAAAATCCAAGCCATGAAATCATAACATGTATCAATGTTTTAAGTAAATAATCACTCTTACCAATTGCTGATGGAAGCAAAATATAAATTTTTTCTGGAGGGGAATATGATAATATTATAAATGTTTCATGGATATGTTTAAACTTTTAGGTAGGGATCCTGTTTCTGATAAATTATTCTAAAGATGTTTTGCCTTCAAGATTATAAAAAAGCAGTCATCCATGGTTGGATTAGGGTTCAGTGCAAAGCAAGAATGGAAAGGGACACTGGTATAAAATTAATAGGCCACTGAATAGAGGTCAGTGGATCACTCTAGGACAAATACACAGAGTTTTTGAGGAATGGGGGAAAAACAAAATCTGGGTTATCATGTAGAAATGATGTGAGACAGAGATAAGGAATCATAATTTTGAAGTGAATCAAGATTAGACCAGAAATCAAGAATAAGCAGAAAGAAAGGAAATAAATCTATCTATTCATTGAGTACGGTGATACTTATTTAATCATTTAATATACATTTTCTGGATGATTATGATAAAAATTTCAGATTATTCCTCTATTATGTAGCAGTGAAAAATTTAAACTCATATCTGTTCCACTCAAAACACAGCATTCTTTCACCTACACAATAACTAAAAAAGGGTAAAAGTGGAGGTGGGGGAGAATGGGAGGATGATATGTGAAGCAGGGTTTTGATAGCATTAGAAAGCAAAGAACATTGAGATATAATTGGACAAAGCAGAGAATATGTATATTTTGGGAAGAAGAAGAAGCACCAACTGGTTTGAGAACACAGTTGCTTATTGCTACTAGACTAGAACTTTAACTGAAATTTTTAGCATGGAAATATTGCAAGGTTTCTAGTAATAAAATGATATGGTGCAATCAACTTTTAAGGACCATTGGTCTTATTGCAACAGAGAGGACTGGAACAGGGAAAAAAAATAGAAAGGGAAAGTATTCAGAAAATACCAAAAGAATACAAATCAAATTTTTAACAAAAACCTACACACACACACATGCAGTACTTAGGTCTCTACTCCCCGAATTCTTTTCAGCCTTAGACCATCATTCTAAACTGACAAGTAAACACCTCTTACATAACTTTAGCTAGAATTTGAGAAGCAGTAAGCCTGAAAATGCAATATGTCAACAAATGAACAAGATTAAAGCTGTCCAAGTGTTATTATTCATTTTATTTTGAACACAAAATTAAGAAGCAAAAAGAAAAGACCATATAATACGCTGTTATTAAAATTTAAGTTTGGATGATGGTGGTTGTTTTTAATCGTACTAATTTGTTTCTCTGCATAATATAATACGTACACACAACACACACACCAATTCAATTAGAGGCAAAATTAGTGCATTTGGAAAAAATGAGGGAAAAAGTTATTTGGCAATAACTGCTAAAATAAATACCCCCCCCCCCCCTGAAATTTAGCAGGGGCCCATCTTTACTTTTCCATGCCTCCTGCTGCTACACTGGAGAGCATCCGAGGATTCTCTTGGTCCTCTCATTAGCAATTGCCAGTGCAACACTCTAATGAAAGGTTAAGGAAATTTAGAGGGATAAAGATTGAGGTAAATAGTGAATATCTTTTAAAATCCTGAAATATAGGCGCAAATGAGTCTGTTTAATGTATAGGTGCAACTTTAATAAATAGGCCAACAAAATTATGACCCTCTTTTCAGCAAAGAGAGTTAAAGTAATTAATTTACCACTTTCCTCTGCATGGTTGGGAAAAGAGGAAAAAACCTACCATTATGATGTTAAGTCATGAAATTAAAATCATTAAATTAAGCTAATCTAGAGGGAAAAACATTTATTGTTAAGTGTTTCCAATAGTTTATATAGTTTATAAATCAATGTGCTTCTAATAGATAAAATCTTTAAGTCATCTGGAAAATCATTTGCAATGAGTAATTAAATCATGAGTAACAGTATCAGTTTTCTTTTGTTGAATTTAATAAGTTATCACATTTAAAGATAAAATTCCATTTATTTTCTCTTTCAAAAATAATGAAATAGGCTTGTAATATTCAACCTCTTTGCCAATCACTTTCTCATTCTGCAACAAGAAAATTTTCTTTTTTGAAAGTTCACAGATAGTAGAGGGAACTGTGACCAAACACAGAGCAGGCCCAGCGGCCGGCTGAGGGGCAGAGCCGCCCCACATCCCCCTTGCCTGCCAGGTAGGGGAAGGGTGACCACCGACAAAAAAGGCCCAGTGGCCCGCAGTGGGACAGAGCTTCCAATCACTCCTGCAAGGTAGGCGGGCCTGCGACCCACCGGCAGAAGAGGAGCAGCCGCCTGCTGAGAGGCTGAGCCGCCCCCTCCCCCTGCGCCGGCATAGTAGAGGGAACTGTGACCAAACACAGAGCAGGCCCAGCGGCCTGCTGAGGGGCAGAGCCGCCCCCCACCCCCCTCGCCTGCCAGGTAGGGGAAGGGTGACCACCGACAGAAAAGGCCCAGTGGCCCGCGGCGGGACAGAGCTTCCAATCACTCCTGCAAGGTAGGCGGGCCTGCGACCCACAGGCAGAAGAGGAGCAGCCGCCTGCTGAGAGGCTGAGCCGCCCCCTCCCCCTGCGCCGGCATAGTAGAGGGAACTGGGACCAAACACAGAGCAGGCCCAGCGGCCTGCTGAGGGGCAGAGCCGCCCCCCACCCCCCTCGCCTGCCAGGTAGGGGAAGGGGGACCACCGACAGAAAAGGCCCAGTGGCCCGCGGCGGGACAGAGCTTCCAATCACTCCTGCAAGGTAGGCGGGCCTGCGACCCACCGGCAGAAGAGGAGCAGCGGCCTGCTGAGAGGCAGAGCCGCCCCCTCCCCCCGCGCCTGCAAGGTAGTCGGAACTGTGACCACTATCATAACAGGTCAGACCTGCAACCGAGAGACAGAACAGGCCCAGTGGCCTGATGAAGGGTAGAGCCGCCCCCCCCACACGCCTGCAAAGTAGGCGGACCTGCGACCCACTGGCAGTACAGCCCCAGAGGCCTGCAGAGGGGCAGTGCCGCTGCCTGCGCCTGCAAAGTAGGCAGAACTGCGACCACCGACAGAACGAGCCTAGCGGCCCGCAGAGGGACAGAGCCGCCGCCCGCGCCTGCAAGGTCGGCGGACCTGCTACCGACTGGCAGAGCAGGCCCAGCGGCCTGCCGGCGTGGTAGGCACATTGCCCCAATTGGAGGAGGGGCAGAGCCACCGCCCGCGCCTGCGAGGGAGACTTTGCAACTATACAAGACCAATATAAATATATAGGGGGAAAATTCAATAGCACAACAGTTTCACCAAGTAGAAAGGAACGCGAACAGTATGAAGAGACAAGGAAAGAAAGGACCACAAGCATTGCAGGTCAACTCAACGTTAGAAGAGGAAATAGCTGCAGCTGATGGAATGTCAGATAAAGAATTCAGGATGTACATGCTTCAGATTATCTGGAGTCTCAAGGAAGACATCAGACAGCAAAATCAGACAATGAAAGATCACTTCAACAATGAATTACATAAACAAATCCAAGAAGCAAAAGATCAACTATACAGGGAAATAGAGGTTATAAAAAACAAACAAACAGAAATCCTAGAAATGCAGGAAGCAATAAGCCAACTTAAAAACTCAATTGAGAATACTACCAGCAGAGTAGAACACTTAGAAGACAGAACATCAGACAATGAAGATAAAGTATTTCAACTTGAAAAGAACATAGACAGCTCAGCAAGACTGTTAAGGAACCATGAGCAGAACATCCAAGAAATATGGGATAACATTAAGAGACCAAACTTAAGAGTCATTGGGATACAGGAAGGTACAGAGCTCCAAACCAAAGGAATGAGAAGTCTATTCAATGAAATAATACAAGAAAACTTCCCAGACTTGAAGAATGAGACAGAATCCCAAATCCTAG
The DNA here is from genome assembly GCF_047511675.1 of Marmota flaviventris. Taxonomy (NCBI): domain Eukaryota; kingdom Metazoa; phylum Chordata; class Mammalia; order Rodentia; family Sciuridae; genus Marmota; species Marmota flaviventris. The sequence goes on along the minus strand of NC_092501.1, from coordinate 72,123,758 downwards.
AAGCCTACAGGACGCCGAATGTGCAAAATCATAAGAGATCCACACCTAGACACATTATAATGAAGATGCCCAACATACAGAATAAGGAGAGAATTTTAAAAGCTACAAGAGAAAGGAAGCAGATTACATTTAGGGGTAAGCCAATCAGGATAACAGCTGATCTTTCAACACAGACTCTGAAAGCTAGAAGATCCTGGAATAACATATTTCAAACACTGAAAGAAAATGGGTTCCAACCAAGAATTGTGTATCCAGCGAAATTAAGCTTCAGGATGGAAGATGAAATTAAAACCTTCCACGACAAACAAAAGTTTAAAGAATTCGCAGCTAGAAAACCATCTCTTCAAAACATCCTCGCCAAAGCATTACAGGAAGAGGAAATGGAAAATAACAATGAAAACCAACAGTGGGAGGTAGGACAATAAAGGGGGGGGAATAATCAAAGAGGAAAACAAACCATGTTTAGTAACAGAAATAAACAAATATGGCTGGAAGAACAACACATATCTCAATAATAACCCTAAATGTCAATGGCTTAAACTCACCAATTAAGAGACACAGGCTAGTAGAATGGATCACAAAACAAGACCCAACAATACGCTGCCTACAGGAGACGCATTTGATAGGAAAAGACATACATAGGCTGAAGGTGAAAGGTTGGGAAAAATCATATCACTCATATGGACTTCGGAAACAAGCAGGAGTGTCCATACTCATATCAAATAAAATAGATTTCAAGCCAAAGTTAATCAAAAGAGATAAAGAGGGACACTACATACTGCTTAAGGGAACCATACAACAACAAGACATAACAATCATAAATATTTATGCCCCAAACAATGGTGCAGCTATGTTTGTCAAAAAAACTCTTCTAAAGTTCAAGAGTCTAATAGACCACCATACCATAATCATGGGAGACTTCAACACACCTCTATCACCACTGGACAGATCTTCCAAACAAAAGTTGAATAAGGAAACTATAGAACTCAATAACACTATTAATAACCTAGACCTAATTGACATATATAGAGTATACCACCCAACATCAAGAAGTTACACTTTTTTCTCAGCAGCACATGGATCCTTCTCAAAAATAGATCATATATTATGTCACAGGGCAACTCTTAGACAATATAAAGGAGTAGAGATAATACCATGCATCTTATCTGATCATAATGGAATGAAACTGAAAATCAACGATAAAAGAAGGAAGGAAAAAGCATACATCACTTGGAGAATGAACAATAGGTTACTGAATGATCAATGGGTTATAGAAGACATCAAGGAGGAAATTAAAAAATTCTTAGAGATTAATGAAAACACAGACACAACATATCGGAATCTATGGGACACATTGAAAGCAGTTCTAAGAGGAAAATTCATTGCTTGGAGTTCATTCCTTAAAAAAAGAAAAAACCAACAAATAAATGATCTCATACTTCATCTCAAAATCCTTGAAAAAGAAGAGCAAAACAACAGCAAAAGAAGTAGAAGGCAAGAAGTAATTAAAATCAGAGCTGAAATTAATGAAATTGAAACAAAAGAAACAATTGAAAAAGTTGACAAAACTAAAAGTTGGTTCTTTGAAAAAATAAACAAAATCGACAGACCCTTAGCCATGCTAGCGAAGAGAAGAAGAGAGAGAACTCAAATTACTAGCATACGGGATGAAAAAGGCAATATCACAACAGACACTTCAGAAATACAGAAGATAATCAAAAACTATTTTGAATCCTTATACTCCAACAAATTAGAAGATAGTGAAGGCATAGATAAATTTCTTAAGTCATTTGATCTGCCCAGATTGAGTCAGGAGGATATAGAAAACCTAAACAGACCAATATCAATTGAGGAAATACAAGAAACCATAAAAAGACTACCAACTAAGAAAAGCCCAGGTCCAGATGGGTATACAGCAGAATTTTACAAAACCTTTAAAGAAGAACTAATACCAATACTTTTCAAGCTACTTCAGGAAATAGAAAAGGAGGGAGAACTTCCAAATTCATTCTATGAGGCCAACATCACCCTGATACCTAAACCAGACAAAGACACTTCAAAGAAAGAAAACTACAGACCAATATCTCTAATGAACCTAGATGCAAAAATCCTCAATAAAATTCTGGCGAATCGGATACAAAAACATATCAAAAAAATTGTACACCATGATCAAGTAGGATTCATCCCTGGGATGCAAGGCTGGTTCAATATACGGAAATCAATAAATGTTATTCACCACATCAATAGACTTAAAAATAAGAACCATATGATCATCTCGATAGATGCGGAAAAAGCATTCGACAAAGTACAGCATCCCTTTATGTTCAAAGCTCTAGAAAAACTAGGGATAACAGGAACATACCTCAATATTGTAAAAGCAATCTATGCTAAGCCTCAGGCTAGCATCATTCTGAATGGAGAAAAACTGAAGGCATTCCCTCTAAAATCTGGAACAAGACAGGGATGCCCTCTCTCTCCACTTCTGTTCAACATAGTTCTCGAAACATTGGCCAGAGCAATTAGACAGACGAAAGAAATTAAAGGCATCAAAATAGGAAAAGAAGAACTTAAATTATCACTATTTGCAGATGATATGATTCTATACCTAGCAGACCCAAAAGGCTCTACAAAGAAACTATTAGAGCTAATAAATGAATTCAGCAAAGTGGCAGGATATAAAATCAACACGCATAAATCAAAGGCATTCCTGTATATCAGCGACAAATCCTCTGAAATGGAAATGAGGACAACCACTCCATTCACAATATCTTCAAAAAAAATAAAATACTTGGGAATCAACCTAACAAAAGAGGTGAAAGACTTATACAATGAAAACTACAGAACCCTAAAGAGAGAAATAGAAGAAGATCTTAGAAGATGGAAAAATATACCCTGTTCATGGATAGGCAGAACTAACATCATCAAAATGGCGATATTACCAAAAGTTCTCTATAGGTTTAATGCAATGCCAATCAAAATCCCAACGGCATTTCTTGTAGAAATAGAGAAAGCAATCATGAAATTCATATGGAAAAATAAAAGACCCAGAATAGCAAAAACAATGCTAAGCAGGAAGTGTGAATCAGGCGGTATAGCGATACCAGACTTCAAACTATATTACAGAGCAATAGTAACAAAAACAGCATGGTACTGGTACCAAAACAGGCGGGTGGACCAATGGTACAGAATAGAGGACACAGAAACCAATCCACAAAACTACAACTATCTTATATTTGATAAAGGGTCTAAAAGCATGCAATGGAGGAAGGATAGCATCTTCAACAAATGGTGCTTGGAAAACTGGAAATCCATATGCAACAAAATGAAACTGAATCCCTTTCTCTCGCCATGCACAAAAGTGAATTCAAAATGGATCAAGGAGCTTGATATCAAATCAGAGACACGCCGTCTGATAGAAGAAAAAGTTGGCTACGATCTACAGTCGGTGGGGTCGGGCTCCAAATTCCTCAATAGGACACCCATAGCACAAAAGTTAATAACTAGAATCAACAAATGGGACTTAATCAAACTAAAAAGTTTTTTCTCAGCAAAAGAAACAATAAGAGAGGTAAATAGGGAGCCTACACCCTGGGAACAAATCTTTACTCCTCACACTTCAGATAGAGCCCTAATATCCAGAGTATACAATGAACTCAAAAAATTAGACAATAAGAGAACAAACAACCCAATCAACAAATGGGCCAAGGACCTGAACAGACACTTCTCAGAGGAGGACATACAGTCAATCAACAAGTACATGAAAAAATGTTCAACATCTCTAGCTGTCAGAGAAATGCAAATCAAAACTACCCTAAGATACCATCTCACTCCAGTAAGATTGGCAGCCATTAAGAAGTCAAACAACAACAAGTGCTGGCGAGGATGTGGGGAAAAGGGTACACTTGTACATTGCTGGTGGGACTGCAGATCGGTGCAGCCAATTTGGAAAGCAGTATGGAGATTTCTTGGAAAGTTGGGAATGGAGCCACCATTTGACCCAGCTATTCCCCTTCTTGGTCTATTCCCTAAAGACCTAAAAAGGGCATGATACAGGGACACTGCTACATCGATGTTCATAGCAGCACAGTTCACAATAGCAAGACTGTGGAACCAACCTAGATGCCCTTCAATAGACGAATGGATAAAAAAAATGTGGCATTTATACACAATGGAGTATTACTCTGCATTAAAAAATGACAAAATCATAGAATTTACAGGGAAATGGATGGCATTAGAGCAGATTATGCTAAGTGAAGCTAGCCAATTCCTAAAAAATAAATGCCAAATGTCTTCTTTGATATAAGGAGAGTAACTAAGAACAGAGTAGGGACGAAGAGCAGGAGAAGAAGATTAACATTTAACAGGGATGAGAGGTGGGAGGGAAAGGGAGAGAGAAGGGAAATTGCATGGTAATGGAAGGAGACCCTCAGTGTTATACAGTGGAGGATGTAGAGAGAGAGGAGGGGAGGGGAGGGGAGAGGTGGGGAGGGGGGAGGGTGGAGGACGGGAAAGGCAGCAGAGCACAACAGACACTAGTATGGCAATTTGTAAATCAATGGATGTGTAACTGATGTGATTCTGCAATCTGGGTATGGGGTAAAGGTGGGAGTTCATAACCCACTTGAATCAAAGTGTGGAATATGATATGTCAAGAAATTTGTAATGTTTTGAACAACCCACAATAAAAAATTTAAAAAAAAAAAAAAGAGAATACTACCAGCAGAGTAGAACACTTAGAAGACAGAACATCAGACAATGAAGATAAAGTATTTCAACTTGAAAAGAACATAGACAGCTCAGCAAGTCTGTTAAGAAACCATGAGCAGAACATCCAAGAAATATGGGATAACATCAAGAAACCAAATTTAAGAGTCATTGGGATACAGGAAGGAACAGAGTTTCAAACCAAAGGAATGAGCAATCTATTCAATGAAATAATACGAGAAAACTTCCCAGACTTGAAGAATGAGACAGAACCCCAAATCCTAGAAGCCTACAGGACGCCGAATGTGCAAAATCATAAGAGACCCACACCTAGACACATTATAATGAAGATGCCCAACATACAGAATAAGGAGAGAATTTTAAAAGCTACAAGAGAAAGGAAGCAGATCACATTTAGGGGTAAGCCAATCAGGATAACAGCTGATCTTTCAACACAGACTCTGAAAGCTAGAAGATCCTGGAATAACATATTTCAAACACTGAAAGAAAATGGGTTCCAACCAAGAATTGTGTTTCCAGCGAAACTAAGCTTCAGGATGGAAGATGAAATTAAAACCTTCCACGACAAACAAAAGTTAAAAGAATTTGCAGCTAGAAAACCATCTCTTCAAAACATCCTTGGCAAAACATTACAGGAAGAGGAAATGGAAAATAACAATGAAAACCAACAGTGGGAGGTAGGACACTAAAGGGGGGAAAATAATCAAAGTGGAAAACAAACCATGTTTAGTAACATAAATAAACAAATATGGCTGGAAGAACAACCCATATCTCAATAATAACCCTAAATGTTAAAGGCTTAAACTCACCGATCAAGAGACACAGGCTGGTAGAATGGATCACAAAACAAGACCCAACAATATGCTGCCTACAGGAGACGCATTTGATAGGAAAAGACATACATAGGCTGAAGGTGAAAGGTTGGGAAAAATCATATCACTCATATGGACTTCGGAAACAAGCAGGAGTATCCATACTCATATCAAATAAAATAGATTTTAAGCCAAAGTTAATCAAAAGGGATAAAGAGGGACACTACATACTGCTCAAGGGAACCATACACCAACAAGACATAACAATCATAAATATATATGCCCCAAACAATGGTGCAGCTATGTTCATCAAACAAACTCTTCTCAAGTTCAAGAGTCTAATAGACCACCATACAATAATCATGGGAGACTTCAACACACCTCTATCACCACTGGACAGATCTTCCAAACAAAAGTTGAATAAGGAAACTATAGAACTCAATAACACAATTAATAACCTAGACTTAATTGACATATATAGAATATACCACCCAACATCAAGCAGTTACACTTTTTTCTCAGCAGCACATGGATCCTTCTCAAAAATAGATCATATATTATGTCACAGGGAAACTCTTAGACAATACAAAGGAGTAGAGATAATACCATGCATCCTATCTGATCATAATGGAATGGAACTGAAAATCAACGATAAAAGAAGGAAGGAAAAAGAATACATCACTTGGAGAATGAACAATAGGTTACTGAATGATCAATGGGTTATAGAAGACATCAAGGAGGAAATTAAAAAATTCTTAGAGATTAATGAAAACACAGACACAACATATCGGAATCTATGGGACACATTGAAAGCAGTTCTAAGAGGAAAATTCATTGCTTGGAGTTCATTCCTTAAAAAAAGAAAAAACCAACAAATAAATGATCTCATACTTCATCTCAAAATCCTTGAAAAAGAAGAGCAAAACAACAGCAAAAGAAGTAGAAGGCAAGAAATAATTAAAATCAGAGCTGAAATTAATGAAATTGAAACAAAAGAAACAATTGAAAAAGTTGACAAAACTAAAAGTTGGTTCTTTGAAAAAATAAACAAAATCGACAGACCCTTAGCCATGCTAGCGAAGAGAAGAAGAGAGAGAACTCAAATCACTAGCATACGGGATGAAAAAGGCAATATCACAACAGACACTTCAGAAATACAGAAGATAATCAAAAACTATTTTGAATCCTTATACTCCAACAAATTAGAAGATAGTGAAGGCATAGATAAATTTCTTAAGTCATTTGATCTGCCCAGATTGAGTCAGGAGGATATAGAAAACCTAAACAGACCAATATCAATTGAGGAAATACAAGAAACCATAAAAAGACTACCAACTAAGAAAAGCCCAGGTCCAGATGGGTATACAGCAGAATTTTACAAAACCTTTAAAGAAGAACTAATACCAATACTTTTCAAGCTACTTCAGGAAATAGTAAAGGAGGGAGAACTTCCAAATTCATTCTATGAGGCCAACATCACCCTGATACCTAAACCAGACAAAGACACTTCAAAGAAAGAAAACTACAGACCAATATCTCTAATGAACCTAGATGCAAAAATCCTCAATAAAATTCTGGCGAATCGGATACAAAAACATATCAAAAAAATTGTACACCATGATCAAGTAGGATTCATCCTTGGGATGCAAGGCTGGTTCAATATACGGAAATCAATAAATGTTATTCACCACATCAATAGACTTAAAAATAAGAACCATATGATCATCTCGATAGATGCGGAAAAAGCATTCGACAAAGTACAGCATCCCTTTATGTTCAAAGCTCTAGAAAAACTAGGGATAACAGGAACATACCTCAATATTGTAAAAGCAATCTATGCTAAGCCTCAGGCTAGCATCATTCTGAATGGAGAAAAACTGAAGGCATTCCCTCTAAAATCTGGAACAAGACAGGGATGCCCTCTCTCTCCACTTCTGTTCAACATAGTTCTCGAAACATTGGCCAGAGCAATTAGACAGACGAAAGAAATTAAAGGCATCAAAATAGGAAAAGAAGAACTTAAATTATCACTATTTGCAGATGATATGATTCTATACCTAGCAGACCCAAAAGGCTCTACAAAGAAACTATTAGAGCTAATAAATGAATTCAGCAAAGTGGCAGGATATAAAATCAACACGCATAAATCAAAGGCATTCCTGTATATCAGCGACAAATCCTCTGAAATGGAAATGAGGACAACCACTCCATTCACAATATCTTCAAAAAAAATAAAATACTTGGGAATCAACCTAACAAAAGAGGTGAAAGACTTATACAATGAAAACTACAGAACCCTAAAGAGAGAAATAGAAGAAGATCTTAGAAGATGGAAAAATATACCCTGTTCATGGATAGGCAGAACTAACATCATCAAAATGGCGATATTACCAAAAGTTCTCTATAGGTTTAATGCAATGCCAATCAAAATCCCAACGGCATTTCTTGTAGAAATAGAGAAAGCAATCATGAAATTCATATGGAAAAATAAAAGACCCAGAATAGCAAAAACAATGCTAAGCAGGAAGTGTGAATCAGGCGGTATAGCGATACCAGACTTCAAACTATATTACAGAGCAATAGTAACAAAAACAGCATGGTACTGGTACCAAAACAGGCGGGTGGACCAATGGTACAGAATAGAGGACACAGAAACCAATCCACAAAACTACAACTATCTTATATTTGATAAAGGGTCTAAAAGCATGCAATGGAGGAAGGATAGCATCTTCAACAAATGGTGCTTGGAAAACTGGAAATCCATATGCAACAAAATGAAACTGAATCCCTTTCTCTCGCCATGCACAAAAGTGAATTCAAAATGGATCAAGGAGCTTGATATCAAATCAGAGACACGCCGTCTGATAGAAGAAAAAGTTGGCTACGATCTACAGTCGGTGGGGTCGGGCTCCAAATTCCTCAATAGGACACCCATAGCACAAAAGTTAATAACTAGAATCAACAAATGGGACTTAATCAAACTAAAAAGTTTTTTCTCAGCAAAAGAAACAATAAGAGAGGTAAATAGGGAGCCTACACCCTGGGAACAAATCTTTACTCCTCACACTTCAGATAGAGCCCTAATATCCAGAGTATACAATGAACTCAAAAAATTAGACAATAAGAGAACAAACAACCCAATCAACAAATGGGCCAAGGACCTGAACAGACACTTCTCAGAGGAGGACATACAGTCAATCAACAAGTACATGAAAAAATGTTCAACATCTCTAGCTGTCAGAGAAATGCAAATCAAAACTACCCTAAGATACCATCTCACTCCAGTAAGATTGGCAGCCATTAAGAAGTCAAACAACAACAAGTGCTGGCGAGGATGTGGGGAAAAGGGTACACTTGTACATTGCTGGTGGGACTGCAGATCGGTGCAGCCAATTTGGAAAGCAGTATGGAGATTTCTTGGAAAGTTGGGAATGGAGCCACCATTTGACCCAGCTATTCCCCTTCTTGGTCTATTCCCTAAAGACCTAAAAAGGGCATGATACAGGGACACTGCTACATCGATGTTCATAGCAGCACAGTTCACAATAGCAAGACTGTGGAACCAACCTAGATGCCCTTCAATAGACGAATGGATAAAAAAAATGTGGCATTTATACACAATGGAGTATTACTCTGCATTAAAAAATGACAAAATCATAGAATTTACAGGGAAATGGATGGCATTAGAGCAGATTATGCTAAGTGAAGCTAGCCAATTCCTAAAAAATAAATGCCAAATGTCTTCTTTGATATAAGGAGAGTAACTAAGAACAGAGTAGGGACGAAGAGCAGGAGAAGAAGATTAACATTTAACAGGGATGAGAGGTGGGAGGGAAAGGGAGAGAGAAGGGAAATTGCATGGTAATGGAAGGAGACCCTCAGTGTTATACAGTGGAGGATGTAGAGAGAGAGGAGGGGAGGGGAGGGGAGAGGTGGGGAGGGGGGAGGGTGGAGGACGGGAAAGGCAGCAGAGCACAACAGACACTAGTATGGCAATTTGTAAATCAATGGATGTGTAACTGATGTGATTCTGCAATCTGGGTATGGGGTAAAGGTGGGAGTTCATAACCCACTTGAATCAAAGTGTGGAATATGATATGTCAAGAAATTTGTAATGTTTTGAACAACCCACAATAAAAAATTTAAAAAAAAAAAAAAGAGAATACTACCAGCAGAGTAGAACACTTAGAAGACAGAACATCAGACAATGAAGATAAAGTATTTCAACTTGAAAAGAACATAGACAGCTCAGCAAGTCTGTTAAGAAACCATGAGCAGAACATCCAAGAAATATGGGATAACATCAAGAGACCAAATTTAAGAGTCATTGGGATACAGGAAGGAACAGAGTTTCAAACCAAAGGAATGAGCAATCTATTCAATGAAATAATACGAGAAAACTTCCCAGACTTGAAGAATGAGACAGAACCCCAAATCCTAGAAGCCTACAGGACGCCGAATGTGCAAAATCATAAGAGACCCACACCTAGACACATTATAATGAAGATGCCCAACATACAGAATAAGGAGAGAATTTTAAAAGCTACAAGAGAAAGGAAGCAGATCACATTTAGGGGTAAGCCAATCAGGATAACAGCTGATCTTTCAACACAGACTCTGAAAGCTAGAAGATCCTGGAATAACATATTTCAAACACTGAAAGAAAATGGGTTCCAACCAAGAATTGTGTTTCCAGCGAAACTAAGCTTCAGGATGGAAGATGAAATTAAAACCTTCCACGACAAACAAAAGTTAAAAGAATTTGCAGCTAGAAAACCATCTCTTCAAAACATCCTTGGCAAAACATTACAGGAAGAGGAAATGGAAAATAACAATGAAAACCAACAGTGGGAGGTAGGACACTAAAGGGGGGAAAATAATCAAAGTGGAAAACAAACCATGTTTAGTAACATAAATAAACAAATATGGCTGGAAGAACAACCCATATCTCAATAATAACCCTAAATGTTAAAGGCTTAAACTCACCGATCAAGAGACACAGGCTGGTAGAATGGATCACAAAACAAGACCCAACAATATGCTGCCTACAGGAGACGCATTTGATAGGAAAAGACATACATAGGCTGAAGGTGAAAGGTTGGGAAAAATCATATCACTCATATGGACTTCGGAAACAAGCAGGAGTATCCATACTCATATCAAATAAAATAGATTTTAAGCCAAAGTTAATCAAAAGGGATAAAGAGGGACACTACATACTGCTCAAGGGAACCATACACCAACAAGACATAACAATCATAAATATATATGCCCCAAACAATGGTGCAGCTATGTTCATCAAACAAACTCTTCTCAAGTTCAAGAGTCTAATAGACCACCATACAATAATCATGGGAGACTTCAACACACCTCTATCACCACTGGACAGATCTTCCAAACAAAAGTTGAATAAGGAAACTATAGAACTCAATAACACAATTAATAACCTAGACTTAATTGACATATATAGAATATACCACCCAACATCAAGCAGTTACACTTTTTTCTCAGCAGCACATGGATCCTTCTCAAAAATAGATCATATATTATGTCACAGGGAAACTCTTAGACAATACAAAGGAGTAGAGATAATACCATGCATCCTATCTGATCATAATGGAATGGAACTGAAAATCAACGATAAAAGAAGGAAGGAAAAAGAATACATCACTTGGAGAATGAACAATAGGTTACTGAATGATCAATGGGTTATAGAAGACATCAAGGAGGAAATTAAAAAATTCTTAGAGATTAATGAAAACACAGACACAACATATCGGAATCTATGGGACACATTGAAAGCAGTTCTAAGAGGAAAATTCATTGCTTGGAGTTCATTCCTTAAAAAAAGAAAAAACCAACAAATAAATGATCTCATACTTCATCTCAAAATCCTAGAAAAAGAAGAGCAAAACAACAGCAAAAGAAGTAGAAGGCAAGAAATAATTAAAATCAGAGCTGAAATTAATGAAATCGAAACAAAAGAAACAATTGAAAAAATTGACAAAACTAAAAGTTGGTTCTTTGAAAAAATGAACAAAATCGACAGACCCTTAGCCATGCTAGCAAACAGAAGAAGAGAGAGAACTCAAATCACTAACATACGGGATGAAAGAGGCAATATCACAACAGACACTTCAGAAATACAGAAGATAATCAAAAATTATTTTGAATCCTTATACTCCAATAAATTAGAAGATAGTGAAGGCATAGATAAATTTCTGAAGTCATATGATCTGCCCAGATTGAGTCAGGAGGATATAGACAACCTAAACAGACCAATATCAATTGAGGAAATAGAAGAAACCATCAAAAGACTACCAACTAAGAAAATCCCAGGACTGGATGGGTATACAGCAGAGTTTTACAAAACCTTTAAAGAGGAACTAATACCAATACTTTTCAAGCTACTTCGGGAAATAGAAAAAGAGGGAGAACTTCCAAATTCATTCTACGAGGCCAACATCACCCTGATACCTAAACCAGACAAAGACACTTCAAAGAAAGAAAACTACAGACCAATATCTCTAATGAACCTAGATGCAAAAATCCTCAATAAAATTCTGGCGAATCGGATACAAAAACATATCAAAAAAATTGTGCACCATGACCAAGTAGGATTCATCCCTGGGATGCAAGGCTGGTTCAATATACAGAAATCAATAAATGTTATTCACCACATCAATAGACTTAAAAATAAGAACCATATGATCATCTCGATAGATGCGGAAAAAGCATTCGACAAAGTACAGCATCCCTTTATGTTCAAAACTCTAGAAAAACTAGGGATAACAGGAACATACCTCAATATTGTAAAAGCAATCTATGCTAAGCCTCAGGCTAGCATCATTCTGAATGGAGAAAAATTGAAGGCATTCCCTCTAAAATCTGGAACAAGACAGGGATGCCCTCTCTCACCACTTCTGTTCAACATAGTTCTCGAAACACTGGCCAGAGCAATTAGACAGAGGAAAGAAATTAAAGGCATCAAAATAGGAAAAGAAGAACTTAAATTATCACTATTTGCAGATGACATGATTCTATACCTAGCAGACCCAAAAGGGTCTACAAAGAAACTATTAGAGCTAATAAATGAATTCAGCAAAGTGGCAGGATATAAAATCAACACGCATAAATCAAAGGCATTCCTGTATATCAGCGACAAATCCTCTGAAATGGAAATGAGGACAACCACTCCATTCACAATATCTTCAAAAAAAATAAAATACTTGGGAATCAACCTAACAAAAGAGGTGAAAGACTTATACAATGAAAACTACAGAACCCTAAAGAGAGAAATAGAAGAAGATCTTAGAAGATGGAAAAATATACCCTGTTCATGGATAGGCAGAACTAACATCATCAAAATGGCGATATTACCAAAAGTTCTCTATAGGTTTAATGCAATGCCAATCAAAATCCCAACGGCATTTCTTGTAGAAATAGAGAAAGCAATCATGAAATTCATATGGAAAAATAAAAGACCCAGAATAGCAAAAACAATGCTAAGCAGGAAGTGTGAATCAGGCGGTATAGCGATACCAGACTTCAAACTATATTACAGAGCAATAGTAACAAAAACAGCATGGTACTGGTACCAAAACAGGCGGGTGGACCAATGGTACAGAATAGAGGACACAGAAACCAATCCACAAAACTACAACTATCTTATATTTGATAAAGGGTCTAAAAGCATGCAATGGAGGAAGGATAGCATCTTCAACAAATGGTGCTTGGAAAACTGGAAATCCATATGCAACAAAATGAAACTGAATCCCTTTCTCTCGCCATGCACAAAAGTGAATTCAAAATGGATCAAGGAGCTTGATATCAAATCAGAGACACGCCGTCTGATAGAAGAAAAAGTTGGCTACGATCTACAGTCGGTGGGGTCGGGCTCCAAATTCCTCAATAGGACACCCATAGCACAAAAGTTAATAACTAGAATCAACAAATGGGACTTACTCAAACTAAAAAGTTTTTTCTCAGCAAAAGATACAATAAGAGAGGTAAATAGAGAGCCTACATCCTGGGAACAAATCTTTACTCCTCACACTTCAGATAGAGCCCTAATATCCAGAGTATACAAAGAACTCAAAAAATTAGACAATAAGAGAACAAACAACCCAATCAACAAATGGGCCAAGGACCTGAACAGACACTTCTCAGAGGAGGACATACAATCAATCAACAAGTACATGAAAAAATGCTCACCATCTCTAGCAGTCAGAGAAATGCAAATCAAAACCACCCTAAGATACCATCTCACTCCAGTTAGATTGGCAGCCATTATGAAGTCAAACAACAACAAGTGCTGGCGAGGATGTGGGGAAAAGGGTACACTTGTACATTGCTGGTGGGACTGCAAATTGGTGCAGCCAATTTGGAAAGCAGTATGGAGATTTCTTGGAAAGCTGGGAATGGAGCCACCATTTGACCCAGCTATTCCCCTTCTCGGTCTATTCCCTAAAGACCTAAAAAGAGCATGCTACAGGGACACTGCTACATCGATGTTCATAGCAGCACAATTCACAATAGCTAGACTGTGGAACCAACCTAGATGCCCTTCAATGGATGAATGGATAAAAAAAATGTGGCATTTATACACAATGGAGTATTACTCTGCATTAAAAAATGACAAAATCATAGAATTTACAGGGAAATGGATGGCATTAGAGCAGATTATGCTAAGTGAAGCTAGCCAATCCCTAAAAAACAAATGCCAAATGTCTTCTTTGATATAAGGAGAGTAACTAACAACAGAGTAGGGTCGAAGAGCATGAGAAGAAGATTAACATTAAACAGGGATGAGAGGTGGGAGGGAAAGGGAGAGAGAAGGGAAAATGCATGGAAATGGAAGGAGACCCTCAGAGTTATACAAAAGTACATACAAGAGGAAGTGAGGGGAAGGGGAAAAATAATACAAGGGGGACAAACGAATGTCAGTAGAGGGGGCAGAGAGAGAAGAGGGGAGGGGAGGGGAGGGGAGGGGGGATAGTAGAGGATAGGAAAGGCAGCAGAATACAACAGACACTAGTATGGCAATATGTAAATCAATGGATGTGTAACTGATGTGATTCTGCAATCTGTATATGGGGTAAAAATGGGAGCTCATAACCCACTTGAATCAAATTGTGAAATATGATATATCAAGAACTATGTAATGTTTTGAACAGCCAACAATAAAAAATTTTAAAAAAAATTTAAAAAAAAAAAGAAAGTTCACAGGCATATTTGCTTTCAATAATGACTCTTGCTCTGTATTTGTGGTTTTAGATCATTAGCATATGCTATCCTCCAAAATACTGAATCCTGAGATCCAGGGAGGCCAAGGTGGTGAGGCCACTAAGTGCTATTAGTAAAGAGCTGAGCGGTTATTAGGATAAGGCCCTTGTGACTGGTTATTTGCTTTCCTTCACCCTACTCCCCACTTCATGTACTCTTTCTTAAATAGATAAATAAATAAATGAAGGAAGAAAGAAAGCTCCCTGAAGTCAGAATGCTTGCTGCACGTCACCAATTTCAGTAGCATCAGTTGCATATGCATTTTTGCTACCTGAAGTAGGATGATTGCAAATTTATTTATGATCCCACTTCAAGATAGATATTTCCATTTGAAGATCAAATCCTTTCATTTCCAAAGTGACTACTGTTGTTCAACATTCCTACATAAACATTCTTCAGTTTGAACTGATGGCATCAAAATCTCTTCAAGCAATTTAAGAGGATACCAAAGAGAACAGGACACTGTTATAGAAAGGATATACTACCCTCTCTGCAGCACTGGAAAACAGTTGACAGTGATTAACAATGAGTATTGGCAACCAAGACCAAGATTTTGTTGTTCAAAACTGGAGATATTGAGGATTAATAAAACCTTCAAGTAATCAATTGCCAAAATGCATTTATTTCTAATGTTATTTTTATTTTTTTATTTTTTTTTTATTTTTTTTAATTTTTTATTGTTGGCTGTTCAAAACATTACATAGTTCTTGATATATCATATTTCACAATTTGATTCAAGTGGGTTACGAGCTCCCATTTTTACCCCATATACAGATTGCAGAATCACATCAGTTACACATCCATTGATTTACATATTGCCATACTAGTGTCTGTTGTATTCTGCTTCCTTTCCTATCCTCTACTATCCCCCCTCCCCTCCCCTCCCCTCCCCTCCCCTCCCCTCCCCTCCCCTCTTCTCTCTCTGCCCCCTCTACTGACATTCGTTTGTCCCCCTTGTATTATTTTTCCCCTTCCCCTCACTTCCTCTTGTATGTACTTTTGTATATCTCTGAGGGTCTCCTTCCATTTCCATGCATTTTCCCTTCTCTCTCCCTTTCCCTCCCACCTCTCATCCCTGTTTAATGTTAATCTTCTTCTCATGCTCTTCGACCCTACTCTGTTCTTAGTTACTCTCCTTATATCAAAGAAGACATTTGGCATTTGTTTTTTAGGGATTGGCTAGCTTCACTTAGCATAATCTGCTCTAATGCCATCCATTTCCCTGTAAATTCTATGATTTTGTCATTTCTAATGTTATTTTTAAAATAGGCTAAGATGAGATGAAAAAGCAGCTCTTCGCTAGTATTTATTTCAGAGGTCTGACACATTTTAAAAGGATTTAACCAATAAATAAAAACAACCATTTACTTAGTACATCCTATGTATTAAATCTTGTGTTGTTTTGTGAGTAGTCACTCCAGTCAGAATGGCAATTGTCAAGAATACAAGTAACAATAAATGCTGGTGAAGATGTGGGAAAAAGGTACACTCATGCATTGCTGGTGGATTGCCAATTGGTGCAACCATTCTGGAAAGCAATATGGAGATTCCTTGGAAAACTTGGAATGAAACCAACGTTTGACCCAGTTATTCCACTCCTCAGCATATGCCCAATGGACTTAAAATTAGCATACTATGGTGATGTGACCACAGCAATGCTTATGGCAGCTCAATTCACAATAGCTAAACTATGGAACCAACTTAGGTGCCCTTCAAAGATGAATGTATAAAGGAAATGTGATACACATACACACACAGAGAAAGAGAGAGAGAAATACTACTCAGCCATAAAGAAGAATTAAATTATGATATTTGTCAGTAAATGAATGGAACTGGAGATCATCATGCTAAGTGAAATAAGCCAATGCCCCAAAACCAAAGGCTGAATGTTCTCTGATATGTGGATGTTAATACACAATAATGAGTGGGGTGGGAAAAATAGAAATTCACTGGATTAGACAAAGAAGAATGAAGGAAGGGAGGGGAGATAGGAATAGGAAATCAGTAGAATGAATTGGACATAACTCTCCTATGTTCATATGTGAATAGATGACCAGTGAAATTGCACATCATGTACAACCATAAGAATGGGATCCTGGGCTGGGGTTGTGGCTCAGCGGTAGAGTGCTCATCTAGCATGTGTGAGGCCCTGGGTTCAATCCTCAGCACCACATAAAAATAAATTTTTTAAAAAATAATGGGATCCTAATTAGAATAAGTTATACTCCATGTATGTATAACATGTCAAAATATACTCTACTGTCATGTATATCTTAAATAATAATAATAATAATAATAATAATAATAATAATAATAATAAACAAATAGCCATTTTACAAAGTGAATTATTTCATTAGCTCATATTGAAGAGGAGGAAACAAAGGCTAAGAGGGACTGTGAAGCCTGTTTAAATCAACAGCTAGAAAACAGTAGATGTGAATTATATCTAAACAAAAGAGAATGGGTAGCATCACTGAGAGCCAGCAAGGGCATAGGTAACATACATATCAAGAACAAGTTGTTCAGTTCTGTGACTACAGATGAATACAAACACAAAAATTTATATAACAATCCATATATGCTAATACAGTGAAGAGGAAAACAATCAGAAGTCTCTGATCCTTTTGAGAGATTGAAATTAAGCTAATGAGACTGTTGCATTAGAGTTGTCATGGAAACCCTGACACTGGTGTATTCCCACTCTTTGATTTCTTTGATGGTGGTAAAGGTCATGGACAATATAGCAGTTGAATTTTGTCAACATCAATTTATATGATGAAACCTCAACAGAGGTAAGGCATATATTCAAGCATTGGTACAAATTACCAGTTTTTCCTTCTTTGGTTGTTTTACTGTTTGTTAGTGCTTTGTCAGGATAGCAGAAATAGAGGCAAAATAATAGTTTTTCTATTTTGTTCATCAGGTAAAATGTTTTGGCTTAGGAAGGGACCAAGAACTTCAGAGTATATGAAAAAATGACATGACTGAGCACCTCAAGTTAAATGAAGAAATGATAGTTACCTCTATGGATTCTTTTAGCAATAACTACAGGCAGCATTTACTTTTGAACATTACCTTTGGACATTTTAAAGATGTCTAAAAACCTAACTAGATACCCTTAATTTGAGTACTCAGGATGTTGAGGAAGAAGGATTCCAAGTTCAAGGTCATTCTGGGCAATTTAGCAAGACCCAGTCTCAAAATAAAAAATAAAAAAGACTAAGGACATAATCATGTATTGGAGTGCTCCTGGGTTCAATTTAGAGAAAAAGAAGAAGAAGAAGAAGAAATAGAAGGAGGAGGAGGAGGAGGAGGAGGAGGAGGAGGAGGAGGAGGAGGAGGAGGAGGAGGAAGGGAAAGGGGAACAGGGAGGAGGACAGAAAAGAAAAAACACCTTAAATACCTGCTTGGCTAGATATGTGGGTGTTTCGTCTTCCACTGTTGGAGAGCTTGTCCTTGGATTATATTAAGGATTAGATTAGCACATAACTTTGTATTGCAGAAAATCAGAAAGGTAAAAAGCAAAAAGTAACCTATATTTTTTAAAAGCTCTTCTAAGAAAAGCTTGTTCAGACAGATGAACTGCATCAATCAACTAATACATATTAATTACTTTCTATAAAGGGCACGGTGGGGATTATAGCTCAAATAAGTAGCCATGAATAATAGTTGACTACCTATAAAATACTATATATATTAAAAATATTATAAAACTAAAACTACCAAGTATGATAACCTCCTTCAAGAAAAAGCTGACTTACAAATGCAGGTAAAAAAAATCAGTCTTACACAAGAAGTAAGATTATACAATAATGACATTTCCTGTGCACAAGAAGTGGTAACACACACACACACACAAAAAGATTGGTAATGCAAAGTGCCATCATAGTAATGATAAAAACTCATTCATTTGTCCCCTATTTATATGTCAGATTCATTTCATTTTTATACCGACTTTGAAATGAGGCTATTAATCTGGACTTTCTTAAACTTAAAATACACTTGGTAGAGATAGCACCAAGATTCAAACTAACATCCAGTGGCTTTTAACAAAGAAACCCTGTTAAACACACTACACACTGACATTACACCCTGAGCAACATCTGGACAGAATAACCAGGAAAGGCATCAACCCGAGGTGATGCTTGCCTTGCAGGAAGAATAACATCTGGAAAGATAATATCTAGAAAGAGCATCAGAAGACACAAAGGGCACCTCAGATAAAGGGAAAGGTGTAGGAAAAGCTGGAAGTTCACCAGCATTCATTATCTTTGGGGAAACAGTCCTCTGTCAGACATGCATGAGGAAAGAATCTGCAAAACAAGTATAGTAAGAGCTGATGAGTGTATTTTGAGTTTAGAAGATATAGGAGAGCAATGGATGACAGATGAAATACTTGGACCACCGCAAACTTAAACTTCTAAATAAAACCAAGATAGAATTATTTTTCTTCATACCTACTTTAAAATGAATTGGAAAAATCAATAAAGTAATATATGATGATATAATAAAATTTAAAGCAATCTCAATAACGGAAGAGGATGCTTGGTATCTCTAAAAAGGTATTTTCTAACAATTTGCAACTAAAAGCTTGGTCCCTGTCCCCAATGCCAATTAATGACAATTTAATAATGAGGACAATGTTTTGAGACAGAGAAAAAAGGAGGTTTATTGTTTTGCTAGCAAAGGAGAAACACAGGGACTCCTGTCTCAAAGGCTGTGACTCTCCCCATCAGGAGGGACTGGGGGTTTTAAAGAAACTCTTCAAGGGTGACATTCCAGGTGTGCCATAGTAAGGGGTCCCAGGGTGGTGGGTGTTAGGATTCATTTGTTAATTTGGGAGATTTTCCCTTCCCAGATCCTCAGCAGGCATCTCCTTCCTGTAGTGGGTGTGTTCAAGGACTGTTAACTAGGGGAAGAAAAGACAAAACTGTCTCCCAAATCTTGTTAGGGAGGGGGAGAGGGGAGAAGAGAGAGAAAAAAACATGTTCTTTTAAAAAATAAGCCATAGATCAAGGAGGGCTATAGTCAGAAGGTGAACAAACCACTGTTAAAATCTTATTATACACCAATAAATACTGACAAGGTAACCAGCTGAGCATACTTCATTTTGTTTGGACCACATGTGAATTCCTGTTCTTGACTTTGTATGACATCTTCTCCCTCTATCTCTTGACATACTCCTGACCTGGAATTTAACTTTTGAGCTATTTACTGGCCTGTTTAGTTGTTTGCCACTGACATGTCTCCATGATTGTGTCCCAACCTGATGCTCTTTCATCCTACTTATGAGTAAATCACATTTATCCTTGCTACAAAAGCTAAGGAGAATAGTATTCTGTAACAAATTACTTTTTACAAATACACTTGAAGTTTAAACACACATTTTTATTTTAGGGATAACTAATTGGTTCAAGATTAATAAACATAGATACAAGTACAATTTATCAAAGTTGGTAATAATTATAAAAAGTCCAGGGAAATATTTTTAAAACTATATGTTGTATCATTGGGGCAAAATTCTAATAATCATAATGCTTGCATAAGCTATATTATGTTTTCTCCCTCCTATTAATCTTTCAACTCTTTTCCCCACTCTTATAATTTTGATTCCCAGTTTCCATATTTTTTCACATGTAAGATCAAGAATCAGGGTTGGAAATTCTGTTTCCAAAGCCAGGCACTGTCGTACAGTCTTTGATTCCAGCCCTGTGATGGGTATAGCACATAAGAGACAGGTGACAAACTGAGCAACATATAAGAGATGTGGCTGCTGTTACTTAAGATTTGACTTGTTCCCCTCCTCTGAGAATTTATTTAAATCAGTCACTACACTGATTTGAAGACAATGTTGAAAGCAAGACTTTTAGATTGAGCTGCCTGCATAGCCTATTAAAGTGGATCCCAAGTGATCACTATGGCAACAAAATTACTACTGAGGGACTTGGTATGATCATACACACAGTGGGGTGACCATCCCCACACAAGCTGATCATATGATCTTACTTTGTTTTCTCTGAAAAAAAAAAACACTTAAAACAAACTTCTGTAATGTAGAGAGAAAATTATTCTTATAAAATCAATATTTGGATTAAATGAATCAGACTAACTTTCCCGTGTTCATACATGAATATACAATAGTGTAACTCCACATCATGTACAACCACAAGAATGGGAAGTTATACTCCATGTATATATAATATGTCAAAATACATTCTACTGTCATGTACATATAAAAAGAATAAATTAAAAAATTTTAAAACCTAATAATTTCCTAAAGTGGAAATAAAAGTATACTAGAACATCAATGTCTCTAGATGACATGGTGATACTCTAAACTAAATTGCATTCAAAATGATCATTTGATCTCAAAATTGCACCAGAGTTTTAAACAGGTGTCTGTGAATGTTCTTATTTTTTACCGGAAATATGAAATATTTCCAAATTTCTTAGAGTAAGCATTCAATGTAACCTGAGGGTCAAAAGATATTAAATAGCAGGTAAGTCTGCTTTAGAAATATTACATAAATTCTTACGAATGACATACAAGATTTCTTTTAAAATATTTTATGATATAGTCTATGACCTATGCGCACACACACACATAGGGCTTCATATATATTAATACATGTATCTAACACACATACGCATACATGAAATCTGTTATCCAACATAAAATTCTAGCAGCATTCTCAAAATCAGTGATAAAGGCCATCTATATAGAAAGCATGGATCTTTGTTTCTTATAACAAAGACAAGTTGCAAACTCAGTGCCATAAAATATGTTTGCCAGTACTGACCAAGACCACAAGAGCCACATATAATAAGGTCAGAAGGAAGAAGCAGTAAGAAGTCTGTATAAGAGGGTGCCCTTTCTCTTGCATTCAGCCAACTTCTACTATAACAAATAAATGGTCTCTTCCGTTGGTTTTAGGCGATGTGCAGAGAATGTGCTCTCATAGCATTCAGTCATCAGTTGGAGTATGACCTTGATATATTACATGTCATAGAGCTCCACCTTAGTAATCCCAGATTCACATTTTTACTTATTTATGACTGTTAGTCTATGAAGAACCACAACATCAATGCTGATTTTAGTACCCAACTCAGAACACTGCTGTGAGGATCAAATTAAATACTGTATGCAAAGCTCATAGCATAAGTGTGAATCAGACTGATTTGGAATCCGCTTACCCAGTGACAGAGTCCGGCTGACCAACGTCCAATCTGTGTTAGCTGATAATCTGGATAGTTTCAAAGTCTCTAGAAGTAGTTGTTATAAAACCCAAGGGCCCATGTTTAATTTCAACATACAAAAACCATATTTTGTTCCTTTTTGCTGTTCGATTGAACAAATTTAGTCACAGCAGAAACTTATGACATTTACAAATGAATCAGAAAACTCAATTGCAAAATGAAGTAGAACTTTAAAAAAAAACATACTTGCTGCTATATGGTTTTAATATTTCTAATTCATCTGCCTTCCTCTGAACTGACATTAAATTTCACCTCCTCCTAAAAGCCTGCTTGTAATCCATACATCCAGGTCATGTGCTTCCTTAATATAATCATGCAACACTCCTTGCACACTCCTAACATAGCATTTGTCACAATATACTGTAATCTCTTGTTCCTTTCCTGCTGCCTCCACCTGACTATGAACTCTTTAGGGGAAAGGACTGTGTCTTCTCATCCATGGAGCCCTG